>NC_035433.2:146721725-146986368 GCF_002127325.2 Helianthus annuus
AGTAAAAAAATGTTAAAGTTAGTGCAATTTCATTTTTGCCCTTGAATACCCACACATATATTCATTGTGGAAGGTTCAAATGAGAAGAGATTTTTTGTAAGAAGAAAAAATAATAAGTTTCAACCAGTAAAAATATTTCATTTTATTTCATTTAATATTTGCCTTTAATTGTAAGGGTATATTTGTAAACTTACATAGATCATTAATTTCTAGTCTTCCTTTTTAATAGCTAACTACATTAAATTTGTAACTTATTTTCAAAATAAATTTTTTTTCAAAAAATAAAAAAAATTAATTTAAAGTGTAGGACAAATTACTAGGAGTACAAGATAAATTATGGGTTGTGTCGGATAAATTTAAGTATGTGTAGGATAATTTTTAAAATGTGTAGCATAACTTTTTATGTGTGTAGGCATTGAAAATTAGTGTTGAGAATGATATTATTTATGAGTATTTAATTACTTCAAAATTGTAATAAATGAGATGAAAGAATAACTACTTAATATTTTACAATTATACCCTTTATTTTTTTTATTCTCAATTAAATTTTCTTCTCAAATGAATCTCCCCCATAAGCACACTGCAAATAGGACACAATACACATATATTATGTATATACTAGTTTTTTTTTTTTTTTTTTTTTGAACGGATAGTATATGCCATTGTAAAATACAAGTCTATAAATTATTAAACCTTCTTCGTGACGATATTGTTTTGAGTATATATTACAAAAGGATTGTTTTATTACTTTAGTGGAAACTAAGTGTCAATGCCATTTGCCTATGTCTAATTAATTATATTCGATGCATTTTTCACGCTGGTTGTCTGGTTGTTAGATTGAAGTACACATGAGGGTTGTTTATTCAAGTCTACACACAACATGTATACATATATGCACACATAGTAGATCAAATATATAATAATACTCTTAACAAACGATTATAAACTTTAATCACCTCAATTTAATGACAAATATTAATTCAATGAGGATTAAGTAAATACTTAAAATACAAGTCTATAAATTATTATATAATAGTATACGACATTGTAAAATACACGTCTATAAATTATTTTTCTAACAGAAATTATAATTGAATAAGTCCTTTCAGACACAATTACACACTAATGACAGACAGATGAGCAATAAGTTGGACCACTACTTCTTCTGAATAGCAAACCCTACCTTACTAAATATAAAATTATGTCCCTTAATGACGATATTAAATCTTCTTCATGACGATATTTATTGTTTCGAATATATCATAAAAGGATTATTTTTATCATTTAGAAAAACTAAATGTCTGAATGTCAATGCCATTATATTGGATGCATTTGTCACGTGGGTTGTCTGGTTGTTAGATTGAAGTCCACACAGGCACACACAAGTATATATATTCGATCCATTGTTTTGACTTTTTTCAAATCCAGTAGTTATAACAACCATAAGAAGCCTCACTACTAGGCCCAACGGGCGCTTACGTTATAGCATCATGGGAAAATTAATAATGCGTGGAACAATCAAATTTCCACCCTCACCTCTTCATATAACGCGTTATAGCATCACGGGATTCGATTTTCGTTATTTTTTCAACGCGTTATTCTTTTGTTTTGTGAGTGTAATTGTTGGTTGGAGGGAAATTGTTGGGTGTGGTGGTGAGTGATGACCAGCCTCACTAAAAAAGGTTGTGAGTGATGGAAAAATGGTCGATGACATGGCGGAACTTGATTGGTGCTTGTGAGGGATAGAATTCTATCACTAGTGACCACCCCCCTCCCCTTATCACGTTATCTTATTTACATATCTCAATATGTTAATGTGTGATATAAGCTTATACGACCCGTATAGAATGTGATTGTACAAAAATAAATGTATTGGAACTTTTTTTTCTATATGTATACGAGCCGTATAACATTATACGAGCCTTATACAATCGTATACGACTAATATAATGTTATACGGTCTATCTGGTGTTTATATTTTGTGAGGTTTTTTATTAGATTTTGGGTGTTTAACATGTGTATACGGGCCGTATAAGGCCATGGAGTGTATTCTAACATTTTGGGTGTTAACGGTGACATGACATGTTAACCAAGATTACAAACCACTCGCTCCTTGTGTTAAGGGGCATTAAATATGTTATATGTTAACATATTAACCGGATGTTAAAAGACAGAATTAATTATTCTTTTATTTTTTAAACCAAAAACCACTAAAAATAGGGTTAGATGGAGTTAAAAGGGATTAAACCATTTCCTTGTAGTGAGGTAAAATAAAATGAGGAAAAAAGGATGATGTGACATTTAGGTGGAGTTAAGATGAGCTAAAGTATACCCAAAGGCCTAATGTTATTTTTTTAGATATTTTTTTAAAGCCGAAAAACCGTCTGATAAGTTTTAGTAATTGTTTAGATAGCGTTTGCCATGTTCTTTAGATATATCGGATTATGTTACGTTACGATAGTGTTTGCTGTATTATTTAGATATATCAGATTATTTACGAATTTGTAATTAAGCGTACTACTAGCGTTGAATAATTTTTTACTTTATTATGTGAAACGTCTATGTTTCGATAGTATTTGCGTATTATTTATATATATCGGATTATATTGTACGAGCTTGTAATACTATGAGTTTTTAATAATTAGGACATATATTAACAACAAAACATGTGCATCGAATAAACACTACGATAACAATTATCGAACAAACAAGATAAAATGTAAACATAAGATTAATATTTAAAATATTTTACATCTAAAACAACAAAAGATAAATATTTACAATGTTTCAAATGTGAAACAATAAAACCAAAATATAATAAGCAGATACGACGATGGTGGTGGTGGTGGTGTAGGGCCAACTCATGGAGGTAGGCGCGCGCTAGAATGCATAGTAATAATCACCTCCACCATCCATTGTATGTCGCTCGGTATACGGGATACATCCACCCGTACAACAACTACATCCTACTATACCTGAGCCAGTCTCTCCTCCACCCCTGTTGGAGCCATCACACGTGGTCTCACGCTCTATCGCTTATACGTGACGTGAGGTCGAAGTCTCAATTAGCGGTAAGTGGGTATTGAACACAGGGAGTTTGTGGAATATGTGTTATTTAAAAGTGTATCTAAGTTGACTAAGATTAAACTAATTGCAAGAAAGGTAAATTCAAGAGTTAGATTTGATTGTTTGAGTTTAAAACTACTATTACTAATTAAATTGTGAAATAAAAATTTGGTTTGTAAACAATTAAGAGACAAATAACTATCTTAAGTTTCCGGTTTGCTTCGACATTCATGCTAACATTCAACAAGAAAGAACCACATAGACATGGCTCATGTATGATTACTTGTTGTGATGAAAGGAAACTAAGTACTCGAATTCCTAGAACGCGAGGTTGTTACCCGATGACCAATTAATCAATACCTAATCCTAATTCTACCCATGATATCTCAATTGCCAACGGCACCAAGAACGTATGTTTCAATTAAGATTAACATATGAATCAACAATTTACAAACAAATAAACACACACCATAATAAACAAACCATAAAGCAAGTCTATTATTCTAGAAATAGGAATCAAAGCATAAAGTCTCAAACAAATCTTCAACAAAAGATAGTCATCACATGTTTAGCCACACATGGCCTGAACAATCATCGTCATAAAAGTCTTAATGTTAATAGCAATCCAAAACATAAAAACAAGATTAACAATTGTCTTCAAAACCAAGAAGCTCCAAAAAATTCGTCTCTAGAATGTTGTAGCCGAATATGGAATGATTGCCAACAAAAAGACACCTTAAATTGGTCACTAAATGGGCAGTTATAATCATGGGATCGCACGGCGCCGTATGCTATGCCAACCACTGTTGCATACAATGGTCAAAGGGGTCTTGGTAATCAACATGGCACCGTAACCTACGGCGCCCAGAATTTCATTACGGCAAGGGAAGTCTGGACTACGGCGAAAGAAAAGGACAAAGGTTAGGGCCGTAACCTACGGCAGGAGCCGTAGGCTACGGTGGCGACTGGAGTTGCTTTCTTTATTTCCTTGTGAAATCTTTAATGCCTTAATTCTCTTCCGCAACTTCCAAACTCCCATCCAAGCATCGTAATTCCTTATTTTATGCTTCGATAGACCTGCAAAAACCAAATACATCGTAGTTACCAAATTCCAACAATTAACCGTATCAAATATGAGATGTGCGTATATTTAGATCGTTTAAGGGTTGTCCTATGGACCACCCGTCACATCCCCACACTTACTCGTTGCTTGTCCCAAGCAACCCATTCAAAAACCATTCCAAACTTACAAGCGATCAAAATGCAAACCAAGCTAAAATGTATTGTCCTTTTACTAACCTAACATCACACCACAAGACACCCCTCACAATAACTCTCGGTGACAAAGAATATTAGCAACATTATGCTAAAACACTCAATGCAAATGTATGATTGTGCGACAATAAGCTTGTATAAAAATCAAATCTCCGCCTACACAATATTTAACATGCTTATGAATCAAAAGGACTTACGGGTTGTAACGGGGCTATGTGAAAAGGGTAGGAAAATGGTGGGATAAATATGCAAATAGCTCATTGATTCGACCCGGTTTTTTTATTGTTACTACTAATCCAAACAACCATAAACTATTTACACAACATCATCAACTTTTTCTTTTCTTTCAACTACTATCACAACTATTTCTTTCTTTTTGTATTTTCTCAGATTTTTCTCTTTTTTTTACATAGAAACATAGAGACTAAACAATATATACACATAAACATCAACAACTACATACTAAAGCTCCTAAATCGGGTCGTCTCAATAGGTAAAGTTTTGTAAGAGATAGGCTTGGGTCACAACCGAATGGAATTAGGCTTAAAGATGGCTTACTAAAGACCAAAACCCCACCCCTCACAATACCAAGCTCATATATATATCGTATGAGGTCCAACCCCCATTCCCACACTCTAACACATCCAGACGAAGCTACCTAAAAGCCCTTATCATTTCCACAAGCATGCTAATCCTAGGCTTCGACAAGCATTCATACACAAGTTCTATTAACACAAATCACATACCGTCACTCAAACCATAGAAACAATCTCTACTAATCATGTGTGTGGCCCAAGAACTCACCAAGAAATGACTAGAAAGGGTGTTGGTGTGTCATGCGGAATAATGTCAAGTTTTCAAACTTCACAAATTTTCGCTTGGTTTAACAATTTTTCAAAATTCTCAACATTTTCCCCTCATCCCCACACTTGGGATACATTGTCCCCAATGTATGGTTTTGAAGGGAAGATCGCTTTCAATAAAAACACCAACTTTTGCTAGTTTTCTAAAACCACAAATTTCTTTTTGTTTTTTTTTTTATATTTTTTTAACTAAAAACACCACCAACTAGCATATCCCATAAGACACATCAAACACATAAACACCACCCAACCTCCCAACCAAAAACATAAAGCATCATAATATACACTAATATACAACGATGAGATGAGACACAACCTGGTCAGTAATATTTCGGCTGCGGAGGCCCGAAGATAGACGTCATCATCTCCGCAAATCCTCCAAATACAAAAGCAGCGATGGGTCTGCTACAACCGGCTGGCCCGCATGCCAAGCATCGTGCATACGTCTATGGCGATCATCTATGTAGCGGTTGTTCATCTCCTCTTGATGGACATACATATGGGCTTGATTACATTGCTCTTGTCTGTCGTAACTCTGTTTAAGAGCCCTTTCCATACTAGCCCCCATGTATGTTTGTTGATCAAACACCATTTGATTTGGCTCGGACCAATTGCCAAATGTAGGAGGCCGCCTCTGTTCAATCACTTGTCCCATGTTTCCTGTATGAGCCCAGTATGGATCATACGGCTGCTGTGCATAATCAAATGCACTTATGATATAACCCGACTGCATCCCCACTCCATGAACACCACTACTTGGGCCGGCACCCCCCCCCATCTCAACATCAACTATGAATGTATCCTCACGATAATCGTCATCACCACTAACTTCATCATCGCTAGTCTCGGGCTCATCGGCCTCACCCGGTCGTAGTGGACGAGCACCCGCTTTCAATGCCCTCCACCTTTTTCCATCACTCTTCAATTTGTGATACCTCTCCGACTCCTTATACTTCCATCCCGATCCCAAATGTTGAATGTCAAATGGTTTGAACCTCTTGTACGATCCTTTGTCTTCGGCTCTAATTGTGCCATATAGCTTCAACAACGCCGTGATCAACCGGCAATGGGGAATAATCTTCCTTTCACCACTATTTCGCCCAATGTAAATGTTATTCAACACCAAAAACTGAAATGGAACCATTGGCGACCCATGCATCAACATATAAAGAACCGGTACCTTCAGGAACCTAACCTCCATTTTGTCACCCCGCCTTGGGATAACATTGTGCGTACACAACACCAACATCAATTTCGCCTCAATTCTCAAATTTCTTCTCAATAGCTTCCCGTGTGTGTTACTGTAACACTTCGCAAAATCACGTCCAATATAATCAAGTCACGTGTCATGAAGATTAAACGTGTAATGATTCGATCAGGAGGGAATAAAATTGTCAAATGATGCAAATATGTATGTAAAAGGATCCAAAGTGTCAATATGCCTATCTTATGCCTCTGATTGACCTCACACGCCGTTCGTATTCTTTAATGAATAAATTATCGGACATAGAAAGCCGTTTGTGCTTCAATTGAGAATTTAACAAAGCATAAGGGTTAAACGTGTCAACATGTTAAGTGTTACCTCTGAGTGACCTTTTAATGAACCCAAAGCATTGTAATATTTTATTATATTCTCACGAATGTCGAATATTTGATTCCATGAAGTTTCGACGCAGATAAATGAATAAAGTGGTAATTCCAAGAAATAAGGATCAAAAGCGTCAACGTTGCAATTTAAGACCGTTCGGGTGACCTCGTAACTAACCAAAAGCTTAACAATGTTTGTTTGATGACTCAAGACCCTTGAAAGTTAAACTTGGGGGCTAAAAGTGCAATAAACGAAAGATAAAACAAGCTGGGAAGGACCAGTGGCTGGGGCTGAAAATATATTAAATGAAAGTTTGTTTCCGGTTTGGGAGGAGCCTCGCGGGGCACGTAGACATTCACTAGAGTCTACGTGGGCCGCGTAGAAGGTGCCAGCGACCAAAAACTGGCAGCTGCATGTTGCAGCTCTTACACCACCATTGCATGAGTTTTGAACGATACCAGGGGCTTAAATGGTTTTTACTGCCCTAGGGACACCTGTAAACATCTGGTAACAATATAGGGACAAATGCAATGATCCTAGAACATCCAAATTCCTATATAAGAGCTTGAGTTTTCATTTGATCAATGCACACTTTGAAATTTTACTCTCTATCACTTCTCTGGAGCCTCCTGGACTTCTAAGAAGCTTTCTATAGTTCAAACTTCGTGCTAAGGACTCTTGTAAGTGTACGTAGCCTCTATAATTAAGTTTTTATTAGCTTAATGACCGAAAGTCAAAGTTATCGTAATTTAGATTTGACTTTGTGATTAATCACAAACGGTCCAGCCATTATTCGAATTGAAAGTGGCTATGTGTTGGTAATTATGTAGGTGTTAAACCCTTAAAAGGGCACCTCCTAATTATCACGTTATCTCAGTCTAATGTCGGGTCAAAGTTATGAATAAAAAGTCAGACGGGTCAGTTTTTACAAAATAATCTATAACTGATAATGCAGAAGTTATGGAACATGTTTTAACACTTAAATAACTTGGTAAATAATACAAGAACATTTTTAAGCATGTTCAACCCGACAATTCTGAGTTTAGGCTCGGTTCGCAACCAAAAGTCGCAAAAGTAGACTTTTGCTTTGACTTTCAGTTCTGACCCGATTTAACTTAGTTTAGTTATGCCTTAGGGTTCCTTTGGGACCACATTACATGTTAGTATAACCCTCTGAGATTATACTATAAGGTTCCATAGAAATCTGATTCATATGCATGTTCCCGTTAAATGCTTAAAATGGACCATTTTTCCCTTTTACCATTAAAACGAGATTTTTGAAAATGTGAGAGAACAAAAATCTTTATTTCTGATATTTAAGTATGTCCTAAAAATTTGACATCAGTTTATGGTCTGAAATAAGAGTTATACACGATATCGTAAAACGAAAGCTTTTTGTTAATTAAATAACATTTTTGACATAAATCATAGTTAAACCCAATTTTTGGCACCAAACTTTCTACCCACTATTATAATATAATAGTTTGGGATTTTTGGAAAATTTTGTTAAATTTTAAACTAATCATAACATAGGATTCTTGCATAGACTCGGTAATTGACGATAATGCCCTTTTTGCTAATAAAATAAGTTTTACACATCCTTTACATACCAAACCTTTTTCTACTGATTTTATACATTAAATAAATTATTTTAAACAGTAGAGACGGATCAAAATCTCCGATTCCCTAAAACAACCTGAATATCGTCAAATACCGACTTTTATGCGATTTAGGCGCATAGTATGGTTTAAAACCATATTTAGCACATAAGACTTGATACATACTGATATTATAACTAAATTTTTATAATTTAACAGTAGGTATAGGTCTTGAACTCAGATTTCCACATTTAACCCTTAAAGCATATGTGAAATGACCAAAATGCCCCTTCGGTGCATAGTTTGGCCATAAACGATTAAACACACATATGTATGATATCTTGCTGTTATATCCACATAAAATAAATACTTTGACAGAAGGTTTTGGACCAGATCTCCAGTTTATATTTAAACCTCCTTTATAAACTTTAAAATGACCAAAATACCCCTACGTGGCTTAAATTGGTTTTAAATTCGTTTTGGGCATAATAGAAGGTATCCTACTGATATCATAACATATTTAAAGCATATTAACTTGTGGAACATGTACATGACTCTTTTGGTTACCCGTTATGCATTTTTCGCGCTCGGTACGATTTATGTAACTAGTTTGCATAAATTAACCGAAACGGGTCAAACCTTATCATTTTTACTTCAAAATCAAGAATGTGTTTGGTTTACCCACTTTATACAAGTCTTCATACTTGTTGGGTCTAAATCACATTCTAATCTGGTCTTCGCTTAATCTTTCGTTTTGAACCGTAAACCTTCTTTAAAATTAACCAGTCTAAGTTATAACTTAAATAAGACCCGTTAGAAATCTAATAGGTTATTAAAAACCTTCGTTCCAGATTAGAAGCCCGGTAAAAGCTACTTGTACTTGCTGATTTGATATACAGTTGGGATTAAAATTTTATTTTAGCTCAGGTAAATACTTTTAACTTATTTTCCCTTATACGGGCTTGGGATACGGTATTTAATAATACCGCTTGGTCGAGTATTGAATCTTTAATCGATTAGTGATTAAACCATTGAGATAACCCGTTTTAATCTGTTTTGTTTGATCTAAGCCTTTGGGGGGTTAATGACCATGTCTTGGATATCGTCGGCTCATTCATTGAAATGGCCACGACTTAAGCACGGGGTGTAGGCATACACCTGAAAGTGCGTCTGTAAAAAGATATACTTCAAATGATCATCGGTAAAGTGTCATTCTCCCCCAAAAATGCATACTTCAAATGTTTTGGTAGCTCCTTCAATTCCACACTTGGTGGACATTCTAGAGATGGCTTTGTACCCGAATCAATCTCCCCCGGCTAATTTTCAATTTGGTGGGTCCATGGCGGTCTTCCTTCCTTGACCGCTAGAGCCTCTTGCTCCTTTTCTTCTATCTTCAATGCACATGTGTAAACCTGCAAAGAAAAATCACAAACACACGATATCACGGCCCCCGATCCGGTTTACCCGGTTAAGAAGACGCAGGGCAGAAAACCCGTGGTACTGGTGTGTAATTTGGCAGCGGAATTTTAACAGGATCGTTTAAACTGAAAACACCCATTTATTTTATTTCAAGTTTCGGGACAAACCCCGTAATTTACAATAAAGGAATTTCACTGAGAAATTCCCGGATTACAAAAACATGTTTATTTATTTATTGAGCCACTTCATTCAAGCTGGAGTGCTATGTGACACTTTTTCTTGTTCACAGTAATTCACCTGAAACATGTTTAAAAAAGATTTTATCAGTGGGGAAATACTGGCGAGTCATTCAATTTGTACAAAACGACACCTTGCTATAAATTACAGTATTAAGAATTTTTACATTTGGCCCTATCTTATAATTATCTGGTCCAGTTGTCACTCGACCAGATTTATGACCATGGCCATATCACTAATTAGGCTCGCCCACCTAAGAGTGATAAAACAGTAGTAATATGCACAATACCCCTACTTACTGCGAGTAATTAAAGATTTTGCAAAGACTTAATCCCTGTAATTATAACTGGAAAACATTTAGGGTTTCACAAAGCAACTTTGATAAAAACAGAATGACTCACATTGCAAGTTTAAACTGACAAAGTCCGTCTACTGATTAAGCCTGGTAACCTAGTTAAATAATGCAAACGAAACTAGGTTAGTAACTTAATACAACATTTACGATAATTTCACGAAATCAAAACCCTCACGACGAATGACAAAGTATAGCCCGAATTCAGGCAGCACTTAAACATCCATCAGATCGGTTTTAATCGATCGGACATTGTATTGTAGCAGTGATCGAGTTATTACCCTGTCATCGCAGCAGAGGTTCGGTATTTTGATTGTTTTTGAAAGAAACAGTGTATAACTAAATGTACGTAGCTCAATTTTTCCTCGTAACACACATTCCATGCAAGTGCCAAACCCCTGATATATATACTGAAATTTGTCCTCCCCCGCGTGTCGCGCCAGGTCCCTTAGACCCTGGCGCGTGTCGCGACAGCGATCCACCTAGGCTAGGGGTGCCTGGTGTCCTGCTTAGCCTTGCTGAATCAACTTAATCAAATTTTTGAGTTTTATCTTCGTTCTTTGAGGATAATTATCAATTAGGGGATACCCCCCCCCCCCTTGAGTTTTAGGGGCCGTAATCCTAGTTTTGAAATGTTTTAAAATTTATGGGTCGTGCCATACCATTTGGGGTCTCAATTAGGGTTTCCTAATGTGCATTATTAAAATAAGAAATAACAATTTTGGCAAGGGTTGTTACACCCGATTCCAAAATGTCTTCTTCGTATTCATGCGGGTCGCATCCATCGATGATATCTGCTAGAAAACACTCATCACCGTTAAAAGCATTAGCACCGTTAGTAAAAACATTCAACCTCATTTTTCTATGACCAAATGTCATGTCGACCGTACCATATCGATAATCAATTACGGCATGAGCAGTGTTCAAAAACGGCCGACCCAAAATAACATTTTGTTGTTGAATTGGGTCCGCGGACGAGTAGTCTAAAACAAGAAAATCAACGGGATAATAAAATCCATCAACTTTTACTATAACATCCCGCACAATACCCCGAGGAATTTTATGAGAAAAATCGGCTAAAACCACCGATGTCTCAACCCATTTCAATGGACCAAAATCATATTGGGCATATAACCCCCCCCCCTCCGGTAGAATACTTACTCCGGCCCCAAGATCTAGTAACGCCCTCGCAGTTTGAAAATTCCCAACTTGAATATTTCTTAACGGCGTTCCCGGATCTTGGAGCTTAGGAGGAAGATCTCCTTTCAAAACCGCATTTACCCGCTCAGTCAAATCAACTAGTTTAGGCACTTTTTGTTGCCTCTTTTGGGTACATAATTCTTTTAAAACCTTGCATATGCGGGTACTTGTTTGATTGCTTCAAGTAATGGGAGATTGATTTTTACTTGCTTAAACACCTCCCACATTTCTTCCTTTTGAGGACCCCGTTTTTAAATAAAATTCTTTTTACCCGGATCTAACAAAGCTGAGGGAAATGGTACTTAATTAGATCCACCTTCCTCATTTTTATGTTTTATTTCTTCATTATTTACGGGTTTTTCAAAATTGGGTTTTTTAGAAGAAATCTTAGGTGTTTCATTTTCATCCTCACTTTCTTGACCCGTTATGTCTTCAACCACCCCATCAACCAAATCCGGTGAAGGATTGGTTTTGTACTTTTTCCCACTTCTCAAAACACTTACATGATTAATATTAATATTAGTACCACTAGAAGAATTATAGGAAGGATTTACCTTAGTGTCGCTTGGTAATTGACCTTTACCTTTTTTCAAGTCCGCCACTTCGGTTGCGAGTTGGCCCATTTGGGTGGTCAAAGATTGAATTGCTTTGTCACGGATCTCATCCTTTTGAATGCGAGCATCATCCATTTGGTTCCTTTTTTGCATTTCCGTTTGCATCGCCTTCAACATGTCCATCACATCATTTCCACCCGAAGACCCCCCATGCTCTTGACCCGTTTGATATTGCCTTTGAAACCCTTGTTTGTTCCCACCTTAGTACCCACCTTGATTATTGAAAGGTTGGCATGGAACAAAGTTACATTGACTTCCTTGAAAATTCGGGTTGGCTTGGTTTGAGGGATTCCCTTATCGAAAATTTGGGTGGTTTCATAAACCGGGGTGGTAAGTATTGAATTCATGTTGTAATTTCTACCACCCCCACATTGCCCTTGCAATGCATTCACATCCTCATATTGCTCTTCCACTCCTTGGCAATTTTCAGCCGCATGCCCCAATTCATTGCAAAGTGCACAAACATCATAGGTTTGATTACTTGTTTGTACATTTGCATCTTCCGCCATATGCACGGGTTCTAGTAGTGGCCGGTCGTGCCCTCCTTGAAGATTGAGCTTTTCTTTTTGATGTGACTGTCATTTATTCCAAAAACATCCAATCATCTTGCTTATAATTTGTGCCAAAAGTACCATTTGTAATAGACATCAAGTCACGAGCATCTTCGGAACATAACCCCTCATGAAATGCATTCAACAACTCCCATAGTTCAATCCCATGATGAGGGCAATTCTTTATCATCATATTAAACCTCTCGAATGCTTCATGAAACATTTCACCCGATTGTTGTTGGAAGCTTCTCAAGCTCCTTCTAGCATCATTGTCTTTTGGGCGGTAAAGAACTTTTCCAAGAAAATTTGTTGCATTTCTCCCCATGTATAGATAGATGCCGAAGGTAAGGTGTACAACCACTTTTTCGCCTTGTCTTCTAAGGAAAACTGAAAGAGCACCAATTTAACATAATCGGATGAAAACCCTTGACCACCAATAGTGTTACAAATTGAGTCATAAGCCTCCAAATGAAAATAAGGCTCCTCCGTTGCTAGACCTTTATATTTTGGAAAACTTTGTAATGAATTCGTTCGAACTTCAAAAGTCCTTCCTTGATCATTTTGAGGAATAACTATTTGTGATGAATTTTTTTATCTCAATTTTTTTTCTCAATTTTTTGTGCTGGATTTTTTGTATTACATTTTTACTAAATTTTTTCGTGCTATATTTTTTGTACTAGATTTTTTTGTGTTATATTTTTTTGTACTAGATTTTTTGTGCTAGATTTTTTTGTACTAGATTTTTTTTTGTTGTAATTTTAAAAAAAACAAAAGGTGTCACATGTCATTTTCACTCCTATTTATAAGGATCAAAATGCCCTCCATTCCTACTTATTAGGAGTGCCACATGTCATCATCACAATCCTTCTTAGGGTACCTTGGCAAAATCCACTTTTTAGTGGATCCTTCCCCATAGTATATATGTGTGTGAGAGCAGGAATAATGTCCACACCGTTATAATTTTCGCGAACCTCATTCTAAACCGCCACATAGTGCCGGCCGGGGCGGTGTTCCCCGACGCTATATGACATTATGTGGGTGGTTGGCGTTATATCCCATGCGACTACGGGTGCACTAAGAGTTTTAACAAATATTTTAAACATCTTCGTAAAATTTCACTCAAATACAAATTAAAAAAAAATTCTAGGTGCTAAGTGATATTATTATTTCTATTGCATTTGTACTATTTACATATTATATATTTAGAATCTGTCTAATATTTTGTTTTTATAAACACATACTTACATATACATAAAACATACTTTCTAGTTTGAGTATTTTTTTAAAAGTCTGTTATAATTATATATAATTATAAAAATATTCTGATATTATAATAAACTTATTTTAAATAATATGTGTTTTATTTATATTTTATATAAAAAGCAATTTATCTTGTCATTATTATTTAGTTTATAAAAATATTAAAATCAGAATTTTATAAAATAATTTTAAAACTAATTTTTTATGTATGTTTATATATATATATATATATATATATATATATATATATATATATATAGGGCCAGGATCATTTCAGAACCATAAATATTTACAGAACTCGCAAAACTTCTAATAAATAATCTTTTTATTTATATATTTTTATGTTTAGGATAATTTTATCATTTATTATATGTATTTTTACGATTACATACTGTAGGTCCCTGTTTCGCGGAGGATTACGAACCTAAACCTTGTTATACAAACCTACTAGCGAGTGCGGAATCCAAGCTAGCAAGCAAACCGAGTTAGTAGCAAGTAGAGAAACAAACACACAAGTTCACCGATTAACACAACTTGTATTAATGCAATGAGGGTTCGGTTACAAGCTCAATGTTTACAGAAATGTTCTATAAACTCTCTAAGGTGTGTGTGTGAGTTTGGACAGAATGCTCTCAGAGAATACTCTCTCTTTTTGTCTGTGTGTCTATCTACCGAAACTCAACACATGCATGGGTATATATACCCAGCTCAGCAGGTCTGGATCGAAGGATCTGATAGATGGTCCGAAGGATCATCTATCGATCATAGTTCACACGAAAGATCAGCATGGACCTCGAAGGATCATCCTTCGAGGTCTAATGGTCGAACCATGGTCGAACCATATCTTTCGATCACCTCGAAGGATCAGGTGTATCCTTCGAGGCTATCCTTCGATCAGAACATCTTTCAACTGTTGTCCAAGTCAAACTAGGAGGATAGTTGACTTGGTCAACTTACAGACTACCAAGGACATCGTTTACATACAGACCGAATACAGACAAAGTACAGACACAAGTGCACCAACAAACTCCCCCTTGGCTGTAGCTTTGTCTTTATCTTCTATGGTTGTAGACTCGTCTTGAACTTCGACGGTCTTTGGTCTTCGAGTTATCAAAACTCTGATGTCCTTTCAAGTCTTCAATGTCGGAGGATCTTCAAAGTCTTCACGTCTTGCAAGCAGCGAGTGTATCAACAAACTACCCGTATCATGTAGGAAGTGTGTTGACAAACTCCCCCTTAACATAAGCTCCCCCTTGAGTTATGCTCGTGAAAAGACTTTATCTTTATGAAGTGAGATCCTTGTGGTGTTGATGATGGCCAGCGGCAACTCGATCATCTTCATCTTTTGAGCGCCTTCTCGTCGTGTCTTCATTCCAAAGCTTGTCATCGACCATGTTCTCCTAGCCTTTAGAATCTGCACATGCAAGAAATCTAAACGCATAATGAGAACAACTGCCTGGAATATAGCATAAACAAATGACACACGAATGACCATGTCACAAACAAACACCGTCCGACAGTTTGAAAGTTCTAATAAATTTATCAATTTAAATTCTAACTTTCAAAATCTGCAAATTTTTGACCGTTTATGAAGATTTAGTCAGTTCGGTTTTCGTTCAGGTTTCAGGTAACGAAGACTTGAGCTCCAACATCGTACGATCGAAAATAAAGTAGAAAGAAAATCTTTTTGGCTTTTATAAAGTTTATATTAAAACAGATTTTAGGTGTGTTTTAATATTGAGAAAAACAACAATTTAAAATCCTTTGAGTGTTATCAAACGACATCACCGCTAATGTCGTGCTGATATGCACCAAACGACGAAACTGTTTAAAAGAAATAATAAAAGTTAAGCAGTAAATAAATAAATATATACAGACATTCTTTTTGCGAGTTTCGAGGGTAAGAGAATCATATCAGTGTACGGTCATGCTAAAACACTCTTGTTGTTCAGTTAGTTAACATTAAGATAAGCATCCTATAACAATTATCGGTATTGTTGTCCACTTAAGCTCAACTTATCAGATGTAATCATGGCGAGGGGATACGTTAATGTATGATTTATACTTACCGACCGGTGTTCATCCACATCACGACACATTCCCGTATCAAGGTATGCACGAGAGTTCATCTTACCGGTGAGTATACCGATTATCATCTGTTTGACCGTATAAATTGTGAGATACTCACTTATTTTGAATTGAAAACAAGCCCTATGTGATAAAATCACTTATTGATGAGGAACTTGATTTTCGTATGCATGAGGGCACAGGTGCAAGTCCGTGAACAGGTCAGTACTTTCGTACAGCAGAGAGACGAACTTGACACCCGGATAAATGTGATATTTTATCACTTATTTGATTTGGACATGTGATTGTTTATCACTTATTGAGGTCGAATGCAGTATGTAATATGTACACGTATGTATAGTATCATGGAAGATCTAGACTTGCGTCCCCGTTATTTTTCGGTAAAAGATACAACCATGATACCCAGATGATAAGCAGCATAAAGACCGAATATCTCAGAACCTCGGCAATCTATCAAACGAAATTTCGGTACTAAGACCATATGCCAATGAATGGTTCCCACCTGGTCTTCAGTCGATTAAGATTTATATCACCCTGCACACTTTAAAATGATTGTGAGCCTACCGATACATCTTATATAGAGCTGCTTATCGTTTTTCATTTAAGGTTTAAAGAGGTTTGGATAGACCACTGATGTACTATCATTTTCTCTTTTGCTCGCCAGGAAACTCATTTTTGTTTTTCTATTGTTTTTGTGTTTTTGAAATTTTTCGATGTTTTTGGATTTTCAGATTTTTGGATTTACTCCCCCTAAAATCAATAAACTAAGATAAATTTAAAACACACAAAGATATTTACAAAAATGATTTTCCGATGTTGGTTTTACTCTTGCTTGACCTTAATGCCGTTTACCAATAATAAAAAGTCAAATCTTGATTTGTCAAATGCTTTGGTAAATAAGTCGGCACGTTGGTCATCGGTGTGGACCTTAACAACATCGATTAGCCTTTTCTCAAAGCAATCACGTATGAAGTGATATTTGATTTCGATGTGTTTGGTCTTAGAATGCTGCACAGGATTTCTAGTGATATCTAAAGCAGCAGAATTATCAACGTAAATAGGAGTAGTTAGGAATTCAAAACCGTAGTCCCGCATTTGTTGTTGGATCCAAAGAACTTGGGAGCAACAACTTGAGGCAGCAATGTATTCAGCTTCGCATGTTGATGTAGCTACACACGTCTGCTTCTTGCACTGCCATGTAACTAGGCGATTTCCTAAAAACTGACATCCAGCCGTTGTGGATTTGCCGTCGATTTTACATCCGCCAAAATCAGAATCACTGAATGCGACCAATTCAAAGTTATTATCCCTAGGGTACCACAGACCGGTGTCAGGGTACGCCTTCAAATAACGAAAAATCCTTTTGACAGCAGCAAGATGTGAGGCCTTCGGGTTAACTTGATATCTGGCAAGCAGGCACGTTGGGTACATTATGTCTGGCCTTGATGCTGTGAGGTACATAAGAGATCCGATCATAGCGCGATAGATTGAAGGGCTAACAGCTTCTCCCTTCAAGTCTGGAGTAATTCCGTGATTAGTTGGCAATGGGGTACCAATGGGCGTTGCATCAGACATCTGGAACCGGCTCAAGATGTCACCAACATATTTAGTCTGATGGATAAATATCCCAGACTCCGTTTGTTGCACTTGTAGGCCCAAGAAGAAAGTCATTTCCCCCATAGCACTCATCTCGAATTTATCCTGCATGATGCGCTCGAATTCCCTACACAAGACATCATTAGTAGAACCAAAAATAATGTCATCAACGTATACCTGTACCAGAAGAAGATCTCCATCTTGTTCTTTGATGAAAAGAGTACAGTCGATAAGACCCTACGAAAACCGTTCTCCAGCAGATAGTGTGATAAGGTTGCATACCAAGCTCGTGGTGCTTGATGAAGACCATAAAGAGCTTTGTTGAGCAACCAAACCCGATCGGGATGGATAGGATCTTCAAAACCTGGAGGCTGTTCGACGTACACCTCTTCTTCAACCACACCGTGTAAAAATGCACTTTTCACGTCCATCTGATAAACCTTGAATCCTTTGAAGGACGCATAGGCAAGAAAGATTCGAATTGCTTCGAGACGTAGTAATAGCCTGGCTCATGTCAAGGACGTACAAATCATTTATCCTTGGAGCCGACAAGAGAATCCATTCTTTTGGAATTTTGAAGCCGGGTTTCAGCACATAACATCCATTAGCATCAAAGTGTACTGAAAATTTCTTGTCACAGATTTGAGAAACACTAAGAAGATTGTGATCAAGTTGTTGCACAAAATTGATCTTGTCAAAGCTGACAATCCCGTTAGATATCATTCCTTCACCCGTTATATATCCACCTTTATCTCCAGCAAAAGCAACATAACCTCCTCTAATAGATTTAACGTCGTAGAGAAGCTTCATGTCGCCTGTCATGTGCCTGGATGCCCCACTATCAACAATCCAATGACTACTGATAGTTCCTCCTGAAGCACCCTGCACATGAACTCAAATGAATTAGTTGGAGATGGGGACCCAAGCCATTGTGGTCTTGGGTCTTCCATTTTCATCAATGACAATAACTTCTTGTCTTTGATGGTTGGTGAATTGTGATGGTCCCCCTGATTCAGTAACCGATTTAGGTTTCCAAGTCTGTTTTGTTTTACCAGTGTCTTTCTTTAATAATTTAACTTCTTGATTGTTTGAAGTTTTAGAATTTTCTGGTTTTACAGCAACAGATTGTTTTTGAACCACATCAGTTTTAATTGCCTTTTCAATTTTCTTGACCTGTTGCCTTTTCTGTTTCTTTTCCCTTTCTTTTACTAGTCGGGGATCTTGTTTTGTGGAAACAGTTGGCTTACGGTCAGTTTTGCCACGGGGATCATCAACCTTTCCTTTCTGCTTATGAAGATATGGGCAGTTTCTAATAATGTGCCCAATGGTTCCACACTCAAAACATGATCTTCGTTCTACAAACCCCGAAGAATCATGTGATCGTCTAGCCGATGATGTTGAACTTTGTGAACCCGAGGTACTAGGTTTTGAACTGCTTGGTTCATTTCTTTTCTCGACAATAGCTTTCTTGACAAAATCTAAGTTAGATTGATTTTCAAACTTCTCAATTTTGTCCGTTCCCGTCGATTTCACAAAGTTAACCCTTTTCTTCTTCTTTTGGTTCGGCTTCTTGTCAGCTTGAGCCGGTGTTTTACCTTTTGGTTTGGTGTGATTTTGCTGTGTTGGCACTGTTGGTAATTTCTTGTTACCAAATTGTTTTCGAATTTCAGCCTTTGGAATAGGTGGACACTGTGTAACTGTAACTTTAGGTCCTGCCTTTCCCAAGAACTTACTCGTCGAATTCTCAAAGACTTTGCAGATTAAGGATTGATTAACATTCTTAATGGGAAAATCTTTGTCTGAGTAAATTTTATCATCACCAACTAGAGTGTACAGCAAATTCACACTCTCCGACTCCTTCTCAGACGAGGACTCAGTTGCAACAGTCTTAGCGGGTTGAACAGGGGGATCACATAGAATGTGATTCTCAAGAGGTATGTCCTCATTCTTGGCTACCGCATCAGACTTTGCTGGGACAGTATCGTCAGATTCATCATCAGACGAATCAGCATCCTCAATCACAACTGGAGGATCTTGATTCTGTTCAGCACTCACAAATGTATCTGCTGACACATCTGAATCTGAGGATACTTCCTTTTGATATCCGAGTCCTGCAGCAAATTCCTTAACATCTAGAGGCACAGAAGGTTCAAAGAATACCCTGTCCTCTTCATCAGGCATGGCATCATAATTATGTCTCACTGGTGGTGGACACTTCTTGTACCCTATGCATGTGACATCTCTCTTTTCCTTTTGAACGTCAATGATGTGATCTAACACATAGCTAGAGCTCAAATAACTGTCTAGCTTGAGTTGGATCGCATCACTTTCGGTTTTCACACAGGCCATCTCTTTTTGCATTGTTTCAAGACGAGAGATATACAAATTAATGTCCGTCTGTTTTCTTGAAACCATTTTTGTCAATTCAGTTTTATCTTTCTTTAATGTTTCAATCATTGACTTAAATTCTTTTTCATGGTTTTCATGAAACATGTTGGCTTCTGTGCATTTTGAGAGATCCACAGTCAATTTCTGATTGTGGAGAAAGGTCACATCATATTTTTCTTGCAAAGCGTCATGCTTACTTTGCAAGTCACTCAAATTCTCATTCACAGTAGTATGTTTGTCTTGCAAGTCAAACAAACTAGCTTGTAAAGCATCATGTTTGCCTTGCAACTCAGACATACTTTTCTCCATTTCAGCACATCTAGCATGCAACCTAGCACATTCATCACAATTAACAGCAGTGGGTTCATCGACACATACCTGACTTGATGAACCGTCGACATTAGCCATAAAGGCTGAATGGAGAGAAGACGAAGTATAAGCAGCTTGATCCACCAGAATAGATCTTCTTTGAGTTTCTGCTGCAGCTTCCTCCAAGAGTTCATCAATATCTGCATCGATTGCTGCATTCGATGTCTCACCCACATAATCATCACCAGAATTGGATGATTCTTCATCAGCACTCCTGCTATAACCAGAAGAGTCTTCATCTTCAGACGATTCACCACCACTGGCAGAAGATTCTCTACCACTGGTGTGAACTAACTCTTTCACAATTTGAGCAAAACATGCTGTTTCATCAGGAGCATCACCACCCAACTGGATTGACCAGTCACAACCTTCATCCACCTGAACTGCAAGTGCTCGGTTGGTTTGGTTATTTGCAGGCACCAATGAACGCTCAGTGTTTCTGTTCTGATTCTGCTGGTTGCCTCGGTTTCTGAAGGGATTTTGATTCCCGTGCTGTGCTGGCTTTGTACATTCCCTTTTAAAGTGGCCCCGTTCACCACAGTTGAAGCACTTAACAGCCTGCTTATCGAATCCATACTTGGTGTCACGTTTACTTTCCAAGCTGGTTCTGCCAGTACTTTCCATCCAATCCTTTGCTCTTCTCACAGCACTCGCAAAGGCCCACTTGATATCCATCAAGTCCATCTCTTCCTTATCAATCTGCCTGTAATCTTCTTGTGTCAGATTAATGTTTCCAATCTGACCTTCTATCAACCCACAGTACGCGCTTACTACAGTGTTAAGCAGCTCCATGTGTTCCTTAGCTACTTCTACACTGATTTTAGAAAAACTTGAAGTGTCAAGCTGTACTGGATTTGACTTTGATTGTTGACCTGCAGCAGATGATGTTCCTCCATAACACGCATATTGTGGTTGTTGAGCAGGAGGAGGAGGAGGTGGTTGTATTGGATTTCCATACAGATCTGTGGTTGGAGGCGGCTTTACAGGAACTTGCACTGGATTGCCATACATATCCGTGCTTGTGACAAACGCCGTTTGAAGTGGAGCATGTGAACCGGCTTTTGCAGATGAAGTAGTGGAGGTGCCATAGTACATCTCTGGATTCTGTGGCACTGCAACTCTCTTTGCCTTCAACGTTTCTTCCTGATCCTTGTTCTCCAGAAGCTGCACGAAATCGTTGATATTTGTAGTTTTCAACGTTCCGTTGTACTTCAAGATTTCCAGGAAGTTATTCCATTGAGGAGGCAATGCATCAGCAAACTTCTTTACCACCTCTGTTGGAGTCGTTGTGACTTCAAAATTGGTCAGCTCAGTAAGTAGGTGATAGAAACGGCTTGTCATATCTCCCAAGGATTCCTTATCCATACATGTGAAGCCATCGAATTCTTTCTTCAGTAGATCTCGTCGTAGTTGACGTGTGGCTTCATTACCTACTCCTCTTGTCTTCAATGCATCCCACAGCTTCTTCGTAGTCTTGAAACTGACGAACTGATGATAAATATCCTTGCTCAGTGCTTGAGTGAGAATAGCGTATGCTTTCTTTTCTAAGTCATACGTCTTCTTTTGATCTTCAGGAAGATCGGCAAATGTAGCTGTAGAAGAAGCCGCAACCTCGATAGTTTGATCGAATTCCGTAGTGAACCGCAACCACAACTCTGTATTTTGACCAAGAATATATGTATGGAAACGATCAACCCATCCTGGATATTCATTAAGATGCATCAACTTTGGAGGCCTGTTCAAACTTCCGGTTTCACTTTCGCTTAGAAGAAGACTTTGAATACTCGGAGTTTGATTTGAAACAAACGCCCATTGACCAGCTTGAGTGGCATTTGTTTGTGAGGATGTAGATACCGGAGATTCGGCCCATGATGGAGATTGACTGGTATTCATGTATTTTCCACTGTCTGGAGCCGGACTTCCCCACCAACTCGGATTCATGATAGATAAGCAAAATAAATGCTAAGTTAGAATGATCCGAAAGATACACAGCCGAAGGATCCTGGTCGAAGGATCTGAAATCACAGAAACTTGTTAACAACAAACTGACCACAATCGAAAGATATAACCTTGTTCGAAGGATCAACAGTATTCGAAAGATTACTGTTGACTCTCGAACAATGATTTCGAAAGATTCAAGAGCTCGAAGGATTCTCCTTTGAAAGATCCTTATCTTTCGAGCTAAATCCTTATCTTTCGAACAACAGATCTCGAAAGATTCACCAATACGATAGATCCTTATCTTTCGGACACTTGTCTTTCGATTAGATTCCTTTCTCGAAGGATATGATTCAGACTTCGAAGGATGGGTCGAAGGATAACAATCTTTCGAGCCTTCCTTGATCGACAGATGTCGAAGGATAGTCTTTCGATGTCGAAAGCGAGAGGTTCTGACACAAACTGATCTGATGTGAAAGGTTGGTGAAAAAGGTGACAGGTTGGTAAGGTCAACTTTCGGCAAAGAGTATGGCAGACTGACAACTTTCTTACCAACCAAGATTTTGAAATAAAATATGCCAAAAATGGAAAACTTAACCCAGAAACCGGTGACCGGAACCTTAACCGGAATATTGCCGGAATTCACCAAATCACTCAAAAACAAGTTTTCAAGTTACCCAACCCACTTTAAAACACTCCCGGTTAGTTTAGACACGTTTTTACTCAAAGAAAATGCAAGAAACCAAGTAAAAACAGGTGCAAAAACCAAGTGTTTCAACACACCAAAACTTGTAAAAACCCGGTTTTAAACAAGGTTAAGAGCCTTAGCTCTGATACCACTTGTAGGTCCCTGTTTCGCGGAGGATTACGAACCTAAACCTTGTTATACAAACCTACTAGCGAGTGCGGAATCCAAGCTAGCAAGCAAACCGAGTTAGTAGCAAGTAGAGAAACAAACACACAAGTTCACCGATTAACACAACTTGTATTAATGCAATGAGGGTTCGGTTACAAGCTCAATGTTTACAGAAATGTTCTATAAACTCTCTAAGGTGTGTGTGTGAGTTTGGACAGAATGCTCTCAGAGAATACTCTCTCTTTTTGTCTGTGTGTCTATCTACCGAAACTCAACACATGCATGGGTATATATACCCAGCTCAGCAGGTCTGGATCGAAGGATCTGATAGATGGTCCGAAGGATCATCTATCGATCATAGTTCACACGAAAGATCAGCATGGACCTCGAAGGATCATCCTTCGAGGTCTAATGGTCGAACCATGGTCGAACCATATCTTTCGATCACCTCGAAGGATCAGGTGTATCCTTCGAGGCTATCCTTCGATCAGAACATCTTTCAACTGTTGTCCAAGTCAAACTAGGAGGATAGTTGACTTGGTCAACTTACAGACTACCAAGGACATCGTTTACATACAGACCGAATACAGACAAAGTACAGACACAAGTGCACCAACACATACATGTTAAGAGTAATTTTATCATTTTTTATATGTAATTTTATAATTACACATATGTAAACTAGTTTTTTTACATATATGTAATTAGTTATGACACATATATATATAATTTTGGCAATTAAACATATGTAAACTACTTTAACATATATGTAATCAAAGAAATACATATAATAGATGATAAAAAGATCTTAAATACAAAAAAAATATATATATACAAAATGATTGTTTATTAGGAGTTCTAAAAGTTCTGCAATTATTTAGAGTTCTGAAATGAACCCAACCCTATATATAAATATTAATAAATAATAATGTTTTTGAAAAAAAAATATTCTACTATATATATAATAATAATTTTACACAAATAAAAAATAAGTAAACCTTCTCACCTCCCACTAATTGGACTGACAATTGTTTACAAAAATAAAATTGCTAATTAATTATATTTTACTAAATCTACATTAATTGCCCACGTTCAAGTTATTTATATTTAGTTCCCTCGCATCTAAAATTAAAAGTTCACGTTTTCCCAAGCGACCCCAGATCTACATAAAAGCCGAAAAGAACAGTCTGGTGAAGAAACAACCGGACAATCGTGAACTTGCTTCGGGCATAGCTCAACGTTCTACGTTGTCCTCCGATCTTCTTCACCAAGGATATTTTCTGGCCGTTTTTCCGAGCTAAACAAAGCAAGGTACAATGTCCTTGGCATCAGATACAATTCTTTATATGCGTTATACGTTAGAACGCTTCTCATTTCACTGTGTTTGTGTGTAATTATGCATCATTTAGACTTTTTTTTGGCGGATTCTTCATATAATCTTTTCTGATTTATAATTTTGTATACAAGTCTTACTAGTCTTGGTGTTCAAACTCCTCTCTTTCTGAATTCATTAGTTGTCTATGACTGGTTTCCATCAAGGCTTATAACTAGTCTTGGTGTTCAAAATCTTTTAACACACTTAACTCGGGCTTGATTTATCAGTTAGACAGTTATTAAGGTGTTTGGCAAAAACTGTTTGTAATAATCAGTTTGAAAACACACATTCAAACATCGTAACTATATTTTCAATTATTCTTAAATGTTAATAGTTGTTTTGTTTCTACTTTATTCCAAGATTTTTATGATTACGAGCACAAAGTCTAAGACGATTGATGTGAAATTACTACAGAATTAGAGATGCGCAAGTTGGCCCATCTTTCACTCGGGAAGCTGCGCGGAAAAGGGTCCAAAAACGATACAAACCATATCGAATCTTCTAAAGCTGGATTTTCCAATGACCCGACCCAATCCGATAGAAAACATTTACATGACCCGACCCACTCTGACATAAAGCAATTAGATGACCCAACCATATCCGATAATAATCATTCCAATGACCCAAGCCAATCCGACAGAACACCAACCCAATCCGACAGTAAACATTCCGATTACACAACCCAATCGGACAAAAAACATTCCAATGACATGACCCAATCCGACGAAAAAAACTCCAATGACCCAACCCAATCTGACAAAGAATATTCCGATGACCCAACCCAATCCGACAGTAAACATTCCGATGACACGACCCAATCCGACAAAAAACATTCCAATGACATGACCCAATCCGACAATAAAAATTCCAATGACCCAACCCAATCCGACAAAGAACATTCCGACGACCCAACCCAATCCGACAAAGAATATTCTAATGAGCAAACCAGGTAAATAGATCACCTATGTATGGTACTAGTGTCCTTGCATATTCTCTTCCTTTCTCAAGTTGTTATTCATTTTAAAACAGGAACAGGATGTCTACTCTGCGAAATTTCCCATTAGAAGACATAAATTCAGTCACCAACAACTTTGCTAGTGTCATTGGAGAAGGGTTTCTCGGAAAGATTTATGAAGGACAGCTCTCTCGGCGCGGAGAGTCAATAGATGTTGCTGTGCGAAGGCTAGATACTAGTTTTTGTCTGCAAGAGGTGGCGTTTGACAAGGAGATTTCAGTTCTTTCTCAAATTGAGCATCCAAATATAGTCACAATTATCGGGTATTGTTATGAGAAGAACGAGATGCTCATTGTAAGCGAGCGTGTTGCGCGTGGAAGTCTAAAATGGCATCTGAGTGACCCCAAAGTACTTACATGGGAGAGAAGATTGCAGATAAGCATTGGTGTTGTGTCTGCATTGAGTTACTTGCATAATTTTAGTGTTATCCATCATAACATCAACTGTGATTCAATCTTGTTAGATGAGAATTGGGAAGCCAAAATATCCGGCTTTGAATATTCCATGACAATACCAGCGGGAGGTCTAGACCTGGCATATGAAAAGCTTGGAACCGGAACCTACAAGTCAGATGTGTTCTCCATTGGCATCGTATTGTTTGAGCTCTTGTGCAAAAGGGAAGCATTCCATTCAGAAGTTGATGGTAGTTTTCAAGCTTCATCTGCCATGTTCCAGTATGAGAACGGAAAATTGCACGAATATGTTGCACCGGGTCTATATAGCCAGATGGATAAAAAGTCATTCAACATTTTTTCGAAAACAGCATATAATTGCCTCAATCGAAGAGCACCACCAACTATGAATCAGGTCCTCGAAAGACTTGAGAGAGCACTAAAAGTTCAGCAGAAGCATGAAAATAATGTAAGACCTAACTTTTAATGTTGTTTTTATTGTTTCATCATTATGTCATAACACACTATGAGTTCTTAATTTGTTCTTCATTGTTACAATATATTACAGGGACACTCAACAATTGCAGTTGAACGTAAAATTCCAGACAGCATGAAGTTGAAGGTAACATGTTCATTTGTTTAATTAAGATGATTGTGGTCATAGTTACATTGTACCGCAACGTACTAAAGTAGGACATTTAGTACTCGCCAATGTAGGGTAGCTCACTTGGTAGAGGCACATGCGTCTTGAAGGGAGGTTTGAGGTTTAAATCTTGGCAAAAGGGTGTTTATTTAAATAAATGGTGTAAAGTAGTGTAATAGCAATCCGTGCGGTTAAAGAAAATAGAGTAGTACTCCTAATTCGTTATATACATGAAATTTAGTATTCAACACTTCATCAAACAGTTTAATAATGATCCACCATGAAAATTTTCAGAGAAAAAATAAGCTACTTACATTTACCAAAGCGGTTGAAATTCCTCAAGATGCCTCTTTGGTAATTGTTTAATTATATTTATTTATTTTTTTCTATCATTTTATTGTTATAGTCAATTTTGAACATATAGAAAAATGGAACTTTTCAAGGTGTTTTTCCGTCACAAATGCGTCGTAAATCCGAATTTGCAACGCATTTACCACACAAATTTCAACTTATTTGCGACCGAAATATTGTGTTACAAATTTGTAACGCATTTCCTACGATTCCCTAATTCCAGGCAAAATTTGCAACGCATTTCCTACACATCCCCTAAAGAAGTTGCAACGCATTTGTAACAAAATATTTATAAAAAATAAAAATAAAAACTGGATATTTTCATTTTTCTTGAAAAACCCTGTTTTTTTTTTCTTTAGAAAATTGCATAAAAATCACCAAAAAAAAATAAAATACATAGAAAATATTAATAAACCTGTTATAAAATCACCGTACTCGAAAATAGTACATTACGCCATTTCTAGTGTTTCTAAACCACAAAACTAACAAACGTTTAACGTGCGTATATGTCTAAAAAGATAGGCCAATGTTAACTAATTACGAGGAGGACGCCAATTCTTCATAAAGTCTTGCAATTCTCTTTTCACGGTTTCATTTATGTGTTGTTAGAGGTCTTCTCTCGCTTTTCTCTCACTTTCAAGATGAACTTTAAGATCTTCCCTCTCCTTCGTCTCAGTTTCGAGGCAAGCTTCAAGCTTTGCCAGTTGTGTTCACATTGCTTAAGCCTAAAAATTTGTTAAAAGGTATAATTAAATAAACAATACATCAGTTACCCAATATCTGACCCGTTTCACAAGTTTAGTAAGCATAAAAATATCAGTAAACTTCGGTATCTATTGTACTCTGAATTTACTTTTAGTTAATTACTAAAGCTATGTTATTTTAGCACAATTTTCAACATAAGAGATAAATAACAAAAACCTAAACCTGCTAACCAATCCAAATAGCCACCATCTAAACCTGGTCCTAAATCCACTAACCAAACAAAGCCCAACCAGACAAACCACACCCTAACCCTAAGCCACTAAGCCACTCAACCAGACCGTAACCATACCAACCTATGGAAGTTCAAACTGGACACCAGGTCCCATTATACATTCTAAATTCTTAACTTCATTGTGGCTTCATCAATTTCAAGCTAAAGCTATACTTGTAACTGAGCAATTAGATCAACATAACAAATATCTTGAAACTGAACATGATACCTCTTCTATGGATCGTTAGTACTCAACAGATGATGGTGCACACCACTAGAAGATGATGATGTCCCACTCATTATGTAATGCAGATCTGAAGATCCTACCCCAAATACCCGGGTGGTCCTATGACCTCCTGCCTGCACAGAAGCCGACACCTCAAGGTCATCAGGACAATCAGTGAGGTCCGACCCGTGAATATCATGCATCGCCTCCAAGTACCCCCCCCCCCCCCGGAAATATATCAAAATAATGCATTTTTTTATTGTACTAAATGTTTATATGAAAATTGTAAGAAAATAAAAAGGGATAACTTATGTATACTTCTTTGGATCGGTTTGTACAAAACTTCAAATTCTTCATGTCATATATGCTAATCTCACCTTTCCTTAACTTTTCTTTGCATTCTTTGGTGAGGTGGGTTTGCAGGGAAAGTTCTTTCCAAGTAGGTTCCCGACCATATGTCCTTCTCTACACAAATATAAAGTATAATTATTGTTATAAGATTAATAGTACATACAATACAATTACTGAAATTCGTAAATATTAATAGCTTACCCTATTTTTACGATGCTCATCGAAACCTATAGATCCACAGGTGTGTCGAGATGACCTGTCGTTGATATCGACGCTGTTGCGATTTGATGACCCGCTCTTTGGCTTACTAAGCGATGTTTTTGTGTTCCAAGCCTGCAAAGACACAATACTTCGCGTTCATTTTGTTCATTTACATATTTCTTTAAATAATTAAATCGTAATAATACTAACAAAGTGGATCCAACCGGATTTTAAAACAAAGCTAAAACGAAAATTAAGGCACCCACAATATGAAAAAGTGTGTGTTTTGCTAAATTACTTAACTTGTGGGTGCTTTTTCTAAGGAAAAGTGACAGAATTAGGTTTTACCAAATTAAGGCACCTACAATAATGGTCAGCCATAATAATAATCAACCATAACCTGAGATAAAACAAATTATATGCAACAACAATAATAAACCATAAGATAAAACATAAAAGAATATATTAATTTGCCTACCAAACACAGGTCATGCCATATGTTGATATGTATTGATTCAGGCGGATATTTACGAATAATGCAGAATTGATTAGAATTACGTAGGTCGATATTTTCTCTAGCATTATATGCAAGTTGTGTAGCTTTTCTTCTCAATTGCATCATAATCTCTCTGAACGTTTCTTTAGCATGTTAAGAAAGCCTTCATATATTGCTTCTTCGTTCATATATTGCATCATAATGTATATTGCACCGGACCGCCAAGAAGTGCTTCATCTGCTAGACGTATTATGAGGTGTTCCATGGAATCAAAGAAACCAGGAGGGAATATTTTCTCCAACTTGCATATAGTTGTTACAATAGTGTGCTTCATTCTAAGCAAGTCATCCACATGCAATGATTTCGAGCATAAGACCGAAAGAACACGCACAACTCAATTACAGCTTCATATATCTCTTTTGAAACAAAAGCTCTGATAGCAAGTGGAAGCAACCGTTGCATAAACACGTGACAGTCATGTCTTTTGAAAGGGTAAAAACGACACTCTTTGATGTTTACACAATTCCCTATGTTTGACGCATCCCATCTGGAAATTTCAGCTTTTTTCAACCACACACAAACTTTTTTAAGGTCTTTTGTTTTTTGCAAAGTGTAATCTCCCTTAACTTTGGTCATTTTCCCATTATTATCATGGATGGGGTTTAAAAGAGGTCGGTCACACAGAAGCTCAATGTCTTGCCTTGCCTTCATATTGTCTTTGGATAAGTCGGTACCCATAAGACTATGAAATAGATTGTCGAAAACATTCTTCTCAATATGCATCATGTCAAGGTTGTGCCGGATCAACAATTTACGCCAATACGGAAGATCCCAAAATATGCTTCTTCTTACCCAATTATGTGTCTTTTCAAAACCATCCAGTTTACTATTTTCCTTACGATAGGGTGTGCCTTTGTAAACGGTGGGGAAATCTTTGATGGTCTCCCCATATTTCTTCTCCAGATGGCTCCGGAATTTGTCTTTCCCTCAACACCATGATGTCTTTCCGAAAGTTAATTCTATCTTTTAGAAAACAATGTTTGGGAAGGAGATGTTGTCTATGAAAGTCAAACCAACATGCTTTACTTCCGAACGACATTTGCAATGACCCTGAATTATTCGAGCAACATGGGCAAGCTAACTTATCGTGTGTGCTCCATCCGGACAACATCACATAAGCAGGGAAGTTACTAATTGTCCATAGTAGTATGACCTTCATTTGGAAATTGTCCCTTTGATGGGCATCATAAGTTTCAAGGTTATCTATGAACAATTGTTTTAGTTCATGTACTAAAGGTTGTAGAAAAATGTCCAAATTGTGTACGAGATTCTTTGGCCCAGGAATGAGGACCGGAAGTTGCATGTATCGCTCTTTCAAGGCCAAATTGAAGTCTTGGTTCAACAGGCATGTAGGTCATCGCCAACTTAGGCACCTTGTTCCCTTTTTCCTTGTATCTACTTTCATTGCATACTATACGATGATTCAATTCAGAATTATCTCCATTGAATAGCATGCAATGGTTTTCGCATACATGAATCTGTTGTGACGACAACTCTAGTAGCTTCAACTTCTTCTTGGTCTCATAAAAGTTTCTAGGTAGCTTTGCACCGTTGGGTAGAATATCTTTAATTATCAGTAGTAGTTTATCGAATGTAGAGTCGGAGACATTGCAATCTGATTTCGAGTTCAATAACTTCGTGGCAGTAGAGAGTATGCTAGTGTTTTCAGAACCGGGCCACAAAGGCTCATTGGCTTGACTTAACATGGTATAAAATACCTTGGCATTTTCATTTGGGTCTTGGTGCATGCTTTCCATAACCATCTTCTCGTATTCTGTATATTCACCAACATCTTCATCATTATCTTGACCCACATGTTGAGACAATACTGGGTTTGAACATCGACCCATGTCTTGTGTACGAAATGACTCGCCATGCACATACCATACTTTATAATCTTCCACGAACCCTTTTTCATATAAGTGACCCTCAACCACATCTCTGCTCTTGACATAGAGATTTTGGCATTTGACACATGGGCATCTAATTTTAAAAACCTCGACCCCTTCTATAAGCTCTTTTTTAATGTTAGGTGCGTTGGTGAATGTGAAATCCAAGAAATCATTGACATTTAGTTGAAATGTCAGATTAAAAAACCGTTACTAGTGGTTCTCTTCGTGTACATCCAATCTCTATTAGGCAACATTTTTGTTGATCTATAACTAATTAAACTAACAATAATATAAAAATTAATAATCATAATAATAATAGTAATTAATAGACTTGATATATTTAGAGAAAATTGAGATATATTTACAGGAAAATATTGTATTTATTTTACAGAAATCTCCTCCTAAAATAATGGAGAGGAAATGTATTATATATAGGGTTTTCGTATGAATGAGAGAAACAACGAATATTACAACTTTCAGTAATAGTAATAGTAATAGTAATAGTAATAGTAATAGTAATAGTAATAGTAATAGTAATAGTAATAGTAATAGTAATAGTAATAGTAATAGTAATAGTAATAGTAATAGTAATAGTAATAGTAATAGTAATAGTAATAGTAATAGTAATAGTAATAGTAATAGTAATAGTAATAGTAATAGTAATAGTAATAGTAATAGTAATAGTAATAGTAATAGTAATAGTAATAGTAATAGTAATAGTAATAGTAATAGTAATAGTAATAGTAATAGTAATAGTAATAGTAATAGTAATAGTAATAGTAATAGTAATAGTAATAGTAATAGTAATAGTAATAGTAATAGTAATAGTAATAGTAATAGTAATAGTAATAGTAATAGTAATAGTAATAGTAATAGTAATAGTAATAGTAATAGTAATAGTAATAGTAATAGTAATAGTAATAGTAATAGTAATAGTAATAGTAATAGTAATAGTAATAGTAATAGTAATAGTAATAGTAATAGTAATAGTAATAGTAATAGTAATAGTAATAGTAATAGTAATAGTAATAGTAATAGTAATAGTAATAACTACAACAAAAACAAACAATGATTATCACCAAGCAACCTAATACTTATATATATAAAAAACCAGAAACAATTATCCAATAACTTGGGTCACAAAAAATGTAGATTAGTTCTAATTTCATCAAGATCTTACTCTTACCCTAGCTTTAAAAACTCTTTCACTTCTAACTTACAACTACAATGAAAAACAACACGGAACAACCAAAATTACATCACAACGATCCTACATTGCAAATCCACATCAACTTACGTGATTCTTCAACCAAATTACGTTAACTTCCCCTAACATACATTTAAGACCTTAGTACGTTAAGCCATAAACATGAAGGCAGAAGCAACTTAGATAAAAAGCCATAATAGAAGTTTTAAGTTAGTTATACTAAAGCACACATATGGAACATCAAAATTTAATTTTCAGTGTTGCATACCAGACTGTTGCACATATAATTATCTAATTGCTAAAACTGCTAAAACTTTGGCTGACTAGTTTATGTGTCCACAACATTTTATCCTAACCATAATCAAACTTGTGAATAGATAAGATATAAACATTAACTTCCATCATACGTCTTAGCTAATTGAATTAGGCTCTTCATAAAATCAAAATCAAGCTGAGCTGAGCAAGAATTTCTTGTAAATCACGTATTTAACTTGATGTTCTAGCTCTAATTTATTGAGCCGAGCTGACGCCCCGCTTGCGGTATGATCATATAATGTATATATGTGTGGGCGCTTGGGGGGCAAAAGTGAAAGTACACTAATTTTAACGTTATTTTACTAATTTCGTGAAAATAACGTTAGAAGAGGGGGATGGTTAATCATGCATCATGTGGTGGCGTTGATAGCCGAAAGACAAGGGGGTACATGCACTAATAGGAGTTTGTCTCAATTGCTGAGTGTTATGTGCCTTATGTCCGAGGCTTGATGCAAAACCACTATCGAGCCAGGGGTCTCATTGGAAGCAGCCTCTCTATTTCTACGGGATAGAGGTAAGGCTGTCTACATCTCACCCTCCTCAGACCCTACCTTAGCTTTGCTATTGGTGGGATATACCGAGTATGATGATGATGATGATGTTCTAGCTCTAATTAATGAGATGCACAACAACGAATCAAAATCTGATGATGTAGCCTAAAATAACAAGTATACAAACACATAAAACAACTCAGGTGCTACAAATCTCAGATGTATACAGTAATTAAACCAAACTGACAGAGTTATATTGATAAATCAAAGGACTTACTTATTAAACTGAAGTATATCTCAAATGTTTGCTCCGATCAAAGCATTTCGTGCAAAATCCTAAGTCAAAATGATGAATCGATAAACCAGAAGTTGAACCAGATAAACCAGTGGAACAAATTCAAAGGACTTACCAATTAAACCAAAGTATAACTGATGTAATGATTCAGAATCGAGAGGAATTAGGGATTTATGAAAACTGAATCAAATCGAGTGGAATCGGAGGTTTTGATTCAAATCGAGTGGAATCGGAGGTTCACATCTTCAAGCGGAATCGGAGATTCGTCTAATTCGAACGATGCAAATGAGATTTTGTAGGATAAAGTGTGATTTTGTAGGCGAAAGTGGGATTCGTCTGATTAGAATGCCCTAAATTCGCACGTATTTGATTTTGGGTCTGATTAAAGCCTAAGCCCAAATATAATATTCTTTACAAATCGAATTTTTGGCCTGAGCCCAAATTAACCCTACATTAAGGTACTGGTTACAAATGCGTTACAAATTATGACGCATTCGTGACAAAATATTAATAGTTTTAAAATTTAATCTACTTAATAGATTTCGTAGGAAATGTGTTGCAATTTTGTCGAAATTTGTAACGCATTTTTTTTCCGTCGGGGAAAATCCAGTAGCAAATTGGCAATTTTCTAGTAGTGTATATTTGTTTTTATTTTTCCACTTTTAAAATATGATTCTTTTTAAGAAAATTCAGACTATATTAAACCGAATTGTGAATAATAATATACAACTAATCAAAGCACAAACGTACATATCATTAAAGCTACATATGGCTTATTTTTTTACCTCATTTTATTGAAAAGAGAGTCGTATTCAGATTTAATAATGGATAAAAAGTACCTTTTACCGTATCATTATCGTAAGGAAGCAAACTGATACAGCCGAAAGCGAATTCCCGCCGCTTCACATGGGGGAATATAGCTTGTCAACATTATTTTTAAAATCTGAAATTTGACTCTTGGGAATTCAAAGTGAACATAATATTTAAATGGCCATTGGACGAAAAACTCAAATGGTCATTTAAAGGTAACGGGTTGGGGGCTATGTCGCAAGGCCTAATCTTCAAACGGTAGTTCGACGAATTCACAAACGGCCATTTAAATGTATGGGGCTATGACGCAAGCCCAAACATTTATTTAATTGTTTGGTGCAACCTCAAATGGCAATTGACATTAGATTGTCAGTTGTGTGTGTACAATAGGCTGCAACATTCGTTTGGAGACCAAAATAACCTTAGATTTATGAAATCCATCATTCATGTAAAATGTTTTAATTTATACAGATGCTTAACCCATTTTCTTTACCCAACCTGTCTCTACACGAATCTGAATCAGCGCCATATGCGACAAAACTTGTGTTAATTGTTGTTGTCATCTACAAAGAAAAAAAACAAACTCTTGAAAAGAATCAGTTACTAAAGTGTCAGACAATTTATGTAATATCATCAGTCAAATTTACTAGCAAGTATACGCTGCAACATTTTCCTTTTCTCTAAAAAACACATATTTTAACAGCTGAAGAGCTTGGAACATATGAGAATTCGAGAAGATGATATATTGACGGCCACCAAGAAGTTTTCAGAAGGTCACATCGTGTCTGGTGGATTTGGTTCAGTGTACATAGCAGAACTTGAACATGTAGATAAAGCATATTGTTTACCAACTGAAACAGAGAATGCTCGTGAATTACCCAAGAAACGCAACATAGTTGCGATAAAACGCATCGACGATACAGAAGAGATGGCAGAACAAGGATTTTATGCCGAAATTGAACTGCTTACGAGTTGTAAGCATTCCAACATAATCCCTCTGGTTGGATTTTGTGACGAAGGTGATGAATTGATCCTTATTTATGAGTATGCTTCCAGCGGGAGTCTCAATTATCAACTACAAAAGATGAGTAATAATCATAATGATACATGGGCGCAACGTTTGAAAATCTGCCTTGGCGTCGCAAAGGGATTAAGTTTTCTTCACACTACCAAGGGAGACCGAAAAGAGGTAGTGCACCGTGACATCAAAAGTGCCAACATTCTGTTGGACGGGAACTTTGAAGCAAAGATTGGTGACTTTGGGCTCTCCACATTCCTTTCTGTCAGTAAAGATTACACTCGGTATTCTACTACAATTGCAGGCACTCCGGGGTACATGGATCCTCAATATGGGAAGGATGGTAAATTGAAAAAAGAATCAGATGTTTACAGTTTCGGAGTAGTCATGTTTGAGATCCTATCTGGGACGGTAGCCTATGATAGAAAATACAATGTTGGGCTTGCACTCGAAGCAAAAGAACACTTTGAGAATAAAAAAATCAAGGAAATGCTGGATTCTAAAATCAAAGAAGAGATTACACGAACACTAGTTTCTTCAATTAAAGGACCTAATCAAGAGTCACTGGACATCTTTACCAAAATTGCCTATAAATGTTTGGCAGAAGAACAATCGGAGCGTCCAACGATGGAGGTTGTAGTCCAGGAACTTGAGAACGCCCTACTCTTTCAGGTAAGTTTATGTTCAAAATATTCAACTTTTTTATCTCTTCAAGTAATGTATTCATTTATGGATGCCTGGAACTATTGGTGTATGTTATATATGAAAATGTCTCATCTAAATTGTTTTAAGTATTATAGAATACACAATATATACTTGTTCAATTTCCTTATTAGCAAGTCAATAAATTATTATGAAACCATGTATTGGACCTGTTTCTTATTCAATTTCACAACTAATTTGAGATATTGTGTAGTTATTGGTTTATTGAAGGTTAAATATATGTATAGTAGTGAGTGAAATTACAGAACACTAGTTATTGTGAAAACAAAACCAATTTAAAGCATGAATTATTTCATCAATTTTTTTTGTTTTATCATAGGTTCCTACTTTTATAATTGAGTAAATTACTTTTTGAGTCTCTGTGTTTTAGTGGTTTTAACCACTTGAGTACAAAATCAAAAAATTTAACGTCCTGAGTCCCTAGCCATTTATTTTATAACATTTTGAGTTCAATTTTGTTCATTTTATAACGGTTTGAGTCCAATTTTGTTAAAAAAAAATAGGACTCAAAAGGTTAAAATTCAGACTCAAAAGGACTCACATGGTTATAAAAAAAAGTGTCTAGGGACTCAGGCCATTAAACATTTTGATTTTGGACACAAATGGTTAAAACCACTAAAACACAAGGACCTAAAAAGTAATTTATTCTTTATAATTTTGTGTTCTTATATAGTGTTTTATTATATATGTTATTGATTAAAAAAAGCATAGTGTTACTGCTGTAATATCAATTTGTAAAACCTATCAAATCATGGACTATTTGATTATAAATAATCACAATTATAATTAATAAACTCATTATTATATTTTTATTATGGTATTATAGATTTTAAAATACCTGATTGTCGGTGTAGAATGTTTGGTTATATACTTCAATACAACCTTCGGAGATAGTAACTAAGCAGGATTTTAGCTAAGTATGTCATTTTATTTTTTAAATTATTAAGCTAATTGTGTCTTGATTCACAGGAAAACCGCAAAGACATATTTCAAATTTCATTTGAAGATGTACTGTTGGCCACAGATAACTTTTTTGATGACAGACTTATTTCAGTTGGAATATATGAAGGTAATGTTTTACAAGCTGATGGAACTATCACCAGGGTAGTTGCGAAGCGAATTACCATGGGTAATGAAGTGGATGACGCAGTAGATACGGAATTTAAAGTTCTAATGAAATACAGACATGAGAATGTCATTGCTCTCTTAGGCTATTGTGCAGAAGGAGAAGAAAGAGTTGCTGTTTATGAGTATATGCCGTATGGAGGTTTTAACATGTATGTGCATAAGGAGAGTCTTACATGGGGTAAACGCCTTGAGATATGTATTGACATTGCAAGTGGGTTGGATTTCCTTCATGGAGGCTCCAAAACAGGAGAGGTGGTAATTCATAGGGACATCAAAAGCAGCAATATTCTACTTGATGCTGACATGAAAGCAAAAATTGCTGATTTTGGGCTTTGCGTAAGACATCCAATTGATAAGCAAATGGTTCTTCTCGACCATATTGCAGGCACAGAAGCCTACCGGGATCCGGAATATGAAAGGACGTGTCAGTTAAGCAAAGAATGTGATATATATTCATTCGGTATTCTTTTATTTGAGATCTTGCTCCGGGGATTAGCTGGTCAGTACTTAGTCCCTTTTATTAAACGCCTACATAAAGAAGGAAAACTCGATGAGCTGGTTTTTGAGAGTACAAAAGAAGTTGTTGTGCCACAGTCTTTGACTATATTTCGAAGGATTGCCATTCAATGCCTACATGAAAAGAGAGAAGAAAGGCCAACGGCACGTGAAGTGATAATCCAACTTAAGAAAGCATTTGAAATCCAAGTAAGTTTTCATTTATTTTTTTACAACTAAATAATATATCATTATATAAGTTGTAAAAGAAAGGATCTATACGGTATAATGTACTAGGAGACAACCTATATATTCAAAACCAACTAGCCGAGCTAGGCTAAAAGAAAAGCTCAAAACGAGCAGAGCTCGAGCTCGAGCTTCATAAGTTAAACGAGCTCGACCTCAAGCCTAGTTGTGTTCGGGCTCAGTTTGACTCGTTTGCACTCCTAGTTGGTATATGTATAGAGTGAAAGATAGGAGTTAAAAATCTCCGAGAGAGTGGAGAGAGAAATGCATTCCCTTTGAAATCTAAATCTCCGTATCTCTAAAAGATCACTTTTATCTAACGTCCCACATCCCCATCTCTATCTATGTATTCTTATTTTATTATCTCTCTTTTCTTTCTGTGCTAGAGGTATACCAAAATACATGTGGTACAATCTTTAGGTTTTGAAAATGTGAATATTATGGAATTAAAAATTTACTGTAATATCGAAGATAGAGATTGGCAACACACGAATTTAGAGGTTTTTGTTAGGATCACACTCAAATTTTGTTGTTAATTACCATCCGTTCACTAAAATTATTTTATTTTGTAACGTCACAAAAATATCCAAATTTGTGATTTCAAAATCTTATATGAATATCCTTCAATATTTGGACGTACTATACTGTATTTGATAAATTTAGGGAAATTAGTCTGTAATAATCTCACCTAGACCTTATTGGCCATTAATAATCCCACCTCAGAGTATTCCCCCCACCAGTCCCACCTTTCACCTATTTTTCCTACAATGGTCCCCCTTTAAAAAAACTTAACGGAGTTAAACTTTTTTCCAAATTACAAACATATTTTTAGGGCTTTTGATTAGAACGACCATACGAGTCCATTGATGTAAAACTTGCCTCGAAACGGTGCTCTAAACGATGAAAACGACGCTTCAATTCGAACGACGATACGAGTCCACTTAAGCACCATTTCGAAGTAAGTTTTACATCAATGGACTCGTATCATCGTTCTGATCAAAAGCCCTAAAAACATGTTTGTATTTCGGAAAAAAAGTTTAACTCCGTTAAGTTTTTTTTAACAGGGGACCATTGTAAGAAAAATAGGTAAAAGGTGGGACTGATGGGGGGATTATTCTGAGGTGGGATTATTAATGGCCAATAAGATCTATGTGGGATTATTACATGCCAATTCCCCATAAATTTACTTTACCCAAAAGATCAATGGGATTATTGGAGGGAATTTTTAAAGTTGGGATTATTATCGGCGGCCAACTGTTGAAACTTATGATTATTAAAATCCAATAACCCTATATATATATATATATATATATATATATGGTGGGGTTCGGCTAGAAAGTCCAAATTTCCTAAAAAGTGTAAAAAAGTCATAAAACACTCTAATTTCAGCCATAAAACACACCTAAAACCCACAAATAACAGAGTGAAAATTACTAAAACACCATATTCAAACCATAATAGTTCATAAAAACTTAAAACACACAATCGTAGAACTATGAATATAAAACACAACATGCTAATCAACATAAAACACAATAATATTTGTTATTCGATAATCAGAGCCTTATCATCCAAAACACAAAACACAACCCACATATATGATGTTTTATTAATCTTTATTTTGTTATTTGTGGGTTTTTGGTGTATTTTATGGTTGACAATTTGGTGTTTTATGACTTTCTACACTTTTTAGGAAATTTGGACTTTCTAGCCAACTCCTAGCCTATATATATATATATATATATATATATATATATATATATATATATATATATATATATATATATAAAGTAGGGATATGGTAAAAAGTGTTTAAAATGTGAGAAGGGTAAGAAGTGTTTTAAACCATTGGATATTTGATCTAATGGTTGAGATCAATAGGGTATAAAAATGTAAATTGTGTTTTAATTAGAGAGACCTTATGTAAAATTGAAGGGCAATAGTGTCTTTTTTAATGTTTCAAATATGGTAACCGTATCCTACACAACCAAAAACACTTACATTCACTCCTTTTTCCTTAAATATCGGAATTAATAACCAAGATCTAAATCGGAAGCCTCTTTGTTTTATATAAGATTCAAGGCGTGGTGTTTTACGTTTAGAAGAACTGTAATCAGATTCATGGCATGGTGTTTTAAAACATCCAGATAAATTGACTATGATTCAAGTCATGGTGTTTTATCTGGAATCCAGAAAACACCATGACTTGAATCATAGTGTTTTATCTGGAGACATTGTTCAATATAAAACATGACTATGATTCAATACAAAACATTCCCAGATTTTAAAACACCATGACTATGATTCAAGTCATGGTGTTTTATCTGGATAATCAACACAAAACATTCACAGATTTTAAAACACCATGACTATGATTCAAGTCATGGTGTTTTATCTGGAGACATTGTTCATGGCGTCGTGTTTTAAACATCTGGAGACATTGTTCATGGCGTGGTGCTTTAAAACATCTGGAAACATTGACTATGATTCAAGTCATGGTGTTTTATCTGGAATTCAAGTCAGATAAAACACCATGACTTGAATCATAGTCAATGTCTCCAGATGTTTAAAACACCACGCCATGAACAATGTCTCCAGATAAAACACCATGACTTGAATCATAGTCAATGTCTCCAGATGTTTAAAACACCACGCCATGAACAATGTAACCAGATGTTTAAAACACCACGCCATGAACAATGTGTGATTAAAAGATGTTGCGATTAAAAGATGATGAAGAAGATAAAACAATCATATGTATAAAATCGTAAAAACAAATATGTTTCCTAAAATTTCTCCTAATTCAAAATTCGATTCAATCCCTATAAAAACTCATCGCCAGTTTTTTTTTGGAAGTTATCTTGGAAATCAATTAAATGATAAGAATGTCAAATTACTAATATACCCTTTTGAATTAATTAGGATAAAGGACACTTGTCATTCCCAAATTATTTCTCACACTTCTCACAAAAGTTCCACTTTGTACAGGATCCTCTCCGTATATATATATATATATATATATATATATATATATATATATATATATATATATATATATATATATATATATATATATATATATATATATATATATATATAGGGTGGGAGTTGGCTAGAAAGCCTAAATTTCCTAGAAAGTCTAAGAAACAATAGGGAAGTGACATGTGGCTTTTAGTTTTTTTATTCAAAAGGGCATGATGGTAATTTGATTATTAATTTAATTTTGGAATATTATATATTCTAAACTAACTATCCAGATATTTATTTATGGAAACATATATCTCTTTGACTATTTCAAATCATTACGATTTCAAAAGGGCAAATACTTTAAATTACGAAGTTCAAATCATTAACAATTTCTTCACGTTGTGTTGTATCAGTTACAGTTACTGGGTTCATCACAATGTGTTTTATCAGTTACTGGTTGATATGATTTTTGTCATTCTTGATGTTGTGCTTTATCAGTTACTTACTAGTTCACGTTGTGTTTTATTAGTTACTGGTTTCATCACAATGTGTTTTAGTAGTTACTGGTTTCAGTTACTCTTTTATCACAACGTGTTTTATCAGTTACTAGTTGATATGATTTTTGGCATTCTTGATGTTGTGTTTTATCAATTACCGGTTTCATCACAATGTGTTATACCAGTTATGATTCATGAATGGCATGTTCTTTTTGTATTTTATCTATTGTTTCATCCCAATGTGTTTTATCAGTTACTACTAGTTGATGTGATCTTGACATTCTCGATGTTATGTTTTATCAGTTACTGGTTTCATCACAAAGTGTTTTATCAGTTACTGGTTCCAGTTACTGTTTCATCACAATGTGTTTTATCAGTTACTGGTTCCAGTTACTGTTTCATTACAATGTATTTTATCAGTTACTAGTTACTGGTTGATATGATTTTGGCATTCTTGATGTTGTGTTTTATTAGTTACTGGTTCACGTTGCGTTTTATCAATTGGCTTTCTTGATGTTGTGTTTTAGCAGTCAGTCACTAGTTCGTCACATTGTGTTTTATCGCTAAAACACACTACAATGAACACATCTAGATCTGATTTATCGTTATTTTTTGTATGATTTGGTGTTTTCAAATGTGAGGGATTAGAGAGAGAGGAAAAAGAAATTGCGACATTTTTGTAGGTGGTTTTGTGATTGGTAATTATTTCCTTATTTAAAACAACTTAAATGACACATTTACACCCAATCAATTAAATTAGCCTATTTTAAAGACACATATATTACCAAAATGCCACCAAAATAATCTCAACCATTAAACACACTCATCTGATGGCCCAGATCGCTTCCTACGCTTTCTAGGAAAAACACACTTTCCGCAGGATTCCCACTCTATATATATAGGGTAAGGTTCATTTGAGAACCACCTTTACTGTGAGAACCATGACAACCAATGTGAACACACCAAAAAAACCTAACCCCCCCCCCCCAAACCAAGCTAAAATGCTAAAAACTAAACCCCCAAAAAATCTAAAAACACACAAAAAAAAAATTTAATATTTTTTATATTAAGATCGCTACTTTTAGTAGCCAAAAAAATATTTTTTCTTTTTTAAAAAAAAACTTTTTTTTAATTTTTTTGGTAACGAAATATAGCTTGCAAAAAAAATTTTTTTTGTGTTTTTTAGCTATTTTTGTAGTGTTTATATTGGTTGTCGCGGTTCTCGCAATAAAGGGTGGTTTCTAACGGATTCTTCTTCTATATATATATATATATATATATATATATATATATATATATATATAGGGTGGGGTTCTAGAGTGAGCACTAATATATTTGTGAACTGAGTGAACAAATCCTGGCTATTGATCTACACACGTGTGTGGCCAGGATCTCATCATCAAATCGTAAAATACACACGTGTGTGGCCAGGATTAGTTCACTCAGTTCGCAAGCTACATTAGTGTTCACTCTTGAACCTAATCCTATATATATATATATATATATAGGTTAGGTTCATTTGTGAACAACTCCCTTAATAATAAACTGTGTGAACTAATTCTAACATTGATTATCAATACACAAGTCTAAATCAATGGCCAGGATTTGATAATGAAAATACACTAGTATATTTTACGATTTGATTATGAAATCAATGGTTATGGTTTGCTCACTCGGTTCACAAACACACTAGTTGTGAGAACTTAGAGAACTCAGTCTTTCCGTGCGAGTTTTACCCCCATTTTATTCACACCCATAAATTCAAATGTTTAGAAAGACTGCCATAAAAAATAAAAATAAAATTTCGAAGTGGTGTTTTTCGCCCCCTTACAGCAGCTGTAAAAAGTGATGTCTAAATTTAAAAAAAAACCAACTTTTTTTTTTTGTTGGGGAAAGTTGCTTTTTCTTATGATTTTTGGTAAAAAAAATTGAAAAAACCTTTCTTAAGGCCGAATTCTCTAAGTTCTCACAACTCGTATAAGTTTTTATTTTACCCTAACCCTATATATATATATATATATATATATATATATATATATATATATATATATATATATATAGGGTAGGGTTCATAAGTGAACAATGATTTATTTGTGAACAAAATGAACTTATCATGACCACTAATTTTGTAGATCTAGATTTTTTCTTTAATGGCAAGATTGTAATTATTTTTTGTAACTTACAAGTATTTTAATAGACAAAAGGGTATAATTGTATATTTCTATCTTCATTTAATTAATTAATTTTCTCTCTCTCCTGATTTTCTCTTTCCAATTAAAAGAATATTTAATTACATTCTCTATATTTTTTTTCTCTCACATATTACCTAACTTAATATTTCATAATTTTACAAACATTATCAAATATTGTTCCAGCTAGAACACAATTAAAAATATTTAATTACATTCTCTATACATATATGTATTAGATCAATGTTTGATGAAAAGATGTATAGTGGAAACAATATGTAGTAATACACAAGTGTATAAGTCTGATATACATCGACATGTATACACTATGTACTTGAATAATACACAGGTGTATACGTCCGGTATATACCGACCCGTATACACATATGTACTTGAATAATACACAAGTGTATAAATCTGGTTTATACTAACCCGTGACAACAAGATGTAATAATACACACATGTATAAGTCTTGTATATACTGACCTGTATACACATATGTTAAAAATCATAATTTAATTAGGTTTAATATTTAATTTTAAAAGAAACATAACAGTTTATATAAAAATAACATTAGCCCTTCAATCTCTTGTAATTAAAATAATAGAGAAATAATTAAAGATGAGAGAGAGAGAGAGAGTTAATAGTGGAGAAAATTAAGGGATTTTAATTAAAAGTACTTGGCTAATGTCAATCATACCCTTTTATTCTAAAAAATGATCAAGGGCCAAGATTAGTTCACTTAGTTCACTCTCAACAAGTTGTTCACTCATGATCCTAATCCTATATATATATATATATATATATATATATATATATATATATATATATAGTGGGTTTTTTCCTAAGTAGCCTAACAAAGATTGTAAAGAAGACATGTGACACTACTTATAAGTAAGATAGAATGACATTCTACTCCCAAAACACGAACTTTCACCAATATTGTTTTCTCAAAAATAAAACACAAAAAAAGTAGGAAAAAATAGCACAAAAAAAATATAGAACGAAAAAACTAGTACAAAAGATCCAACACAAAAAAAAATTAATACAAAAAATTCAGCACAAAAAATGTAACACATAAAAATATAGCCCAAAAAATCTAGTACAAAAAATCTAGCACAAATATATAGTACAAAAATCGAGGAAAAATGCTCTACAATATAGAAATACAATACATTTTTTTTTTGCTTTTTAGTTATCACATTTTATATAGCAATAGAGTAGTCAAATTAAAGATAAAAAGATGTTTGATTTTACGGTGCAATTTAAAAAAAAAAATACTGTCATACAAAAGAATTATAAACGTTTAAAAAATAAAGTGAAATACGCATGTGTCTTACATGTGTGTGAAGAAAGAAAGGCGATAAATGGCTATTCCAAAAATATCATTGTACTCATCTTTTTTCTTACATTTTAATTTTAACAATTGATTTGAAAAGTGAAAGGTTAAGATCACTTTTTATCCTACTTAGGCAAAATGAATATTTTATTTGATCTTATATATATATATATATATATATATATAGGATTAGAATCGTGTAAAAAATGTTATACAACATAGAAATACAACATATTTCTTTTTTTGTTTTTTTAGTTGTCATATTTTATATCGCAATAGAACACTCAAATTAAAGATAAAAAGATGCTTGATTTTATGGTGTAATTTAAAAAAAATAATGTTGTTTAAAAAGCGAGGTGAAATATGCATGTGTCTTACACGTGAAGAGAGAATGGTGATAAGTAGGCTATTCCAAAAATTTCATTGCACTCCTTTTTTTTCATACAGTTTTCATCTTAACAATTGATTTGAAAAGTAAAAGGTTAAGATCCCTTTTTCATCCTACTTAGACAAAATGACCATTTTTTTATCAAATATATATATATATAAAGGGTTAGGATCTTGTAAGGATCAATAAACTAATTGAAAAACTTGAGAAGCATTCTGTAGCACACATTTTCTCTAAACAAAAATGGAAAAAAAACACTTATGAAGAGAGAATGGTGATAAATAGGCTATTCCAAAAATTTCATTGCACTCCTTTTTTTTCATACAGTTTTCATCTTAACAATTGATTTGAAAAGTGAAAGGTTAAGATCCCTTTTTCATCCTACTTAGACAAAATGACCATTTCTTTTATCATATATATATATATATATATATAAATATAAAGGGTTAGGATCGTGTAAGAATCAATAAACTAATTGAAAAACTTGAGAAGCATTCTGTAGCACACATTTTCTCTAAACAAAAATGGAAAAAAAACACTTATGAAGAGAGAATGGTGATAAATAGGCTATTCCAAAAATTTCATTGCACTCCTTTTTTTCATACAGTTTTCATCTTAACAATTGATTTGAAAAGTGAAAGGTTAAGATCCCTTTTTCATCCAACTTAGACAAAATGACCATTTTTTATCATATATATATATATAAAGGGTTAGGATCGTGTAAGAATCAATAAACTAATTGAAAAACTTGAGAAGCATTCTGTAGCACACATTTTCTCTAAACAAAAATGGAAAAAAAAAACACTTATGAAGAGAGAATGGTGATAAATAGGCTATTCCAAAAATTTCATTGCACTCCTTTTTTTCATACAGTTTTCATCTTAACAATTGATTTTAAAAGTGAAAGGTTAAGATCCCTTTTTATCCTACTTAGATAAAATAAACATTTTATTTGATCATATAAACACACACACACACACATATATATATATATATAAAGGGTTAGGATCATGTAAGAATCAATAAACTAATTGAAAAACTTGAGAAGTATTCTGTACCATACTTTTTCCCTAAACAAAAATGCAAAAAAAAAAAAAAAAAAAAAAAAAAAAAAAAAAAACTTTTTTGGAAAAAAATCAGAGCTTTTTCGGTTAGGGTTTTTTTTTGGATATTACACATACATATATGATATATGTGTTTAAATTGAAATATAGATATTATACATTTATGTTTGAGGGGAAGGATTTAGGTTTTAGCTATAGGGTTTAGAATTAGTATTCAGGGTTTAACTTTAGGGTTTAGTTTTCGTTTTAGCTTTAGTGTTAGCATTAGTATTTAGGGTTTAGCTTTAGGGTTTAGTATTAGTATTTAGGGTTAGCGTTTAGGGTTTATACTTAGTTTTTAGGTTTTAGCATAGGTTTACCTTACAATTTAGGGTTTAGCTTTAGGGTTTAGAGTTTTTTTGTTCGGGATCGATGAGCGGTTCCAATGCCGCTAGAATGAGCTCACTCGGAATTCGTATGACCCAGTTTTCTACACTTCTTAGGTTAAGGATATATATGTTTCATAATATACGCGTATGTATACTTTAAAAATTGACTATATACATATGTGTATAATTCAAAATTTAAAATATACATATATGTATATATTAAAAAAAACCTCTTAGAAACGCGCGATTAGAAGTTTTCTTTTTTCTTGGAGAAAATCTATTGCTATATATATATACATATATATATATATATATATATATGTATCACTCATGTTCACAGAATGGTGATCCCCATCTAGGCCGTCGCATTTTAACGCCCAAGGACCAAGAGGCAGTGTATGGTGGCGTTAAAGTCCGACGTGGGATGGGGCGTTAAACTATACTAGTGAGCCTAAGAAAAAAAAATAAAACCCCACATCAAGACAGAATTAGGATCAACACAATGAATATACACGTAAGGCCTTGGGACATACTACCTCTTTAAGTCCACCTAAGTGCCACATAATCCATTTCCCCCATTTCACTTAGCCTCACTCGAAGGAAATGATTTAATCTCATTAACTTCATTTAACCCTATTTTTTAGTAGTTTTCGCTTTATAAAAGAAAACAATAATTAATTCAATTTCTTAACATCCGGTTAACATATAACCCCCTTAACGCCCCTTAACACAAGGAGGGAGTGGTGTGCAATGTCGGTTAAGATGTCATGTCACAATTAACGCCCAATATATTAGAGTACACCTCATGGCCTAAATGGAAAACATAAACAATACAATGATTTGTGTTGTTCACCTGCTTAATGCTAAAAAAAAGCTTATGATTCCAAATTTAACATAAATTTCAACTTCTTCCGCGAGATAACTTCTTCACAAATTAATCTTAACCTAAAATTACTCCTCAATTTGAATATATATACCAAATAATAAAGCTCTTGATGTCCATGCTTGATATCAAAAGGTAATTAACATTCATTTAAGTCCAACATTGGTATGTAAAATGTAATGTAAATGTACTAGCTTCTTGCTAGTGTATAATACATTCTCCATTAAAAGAGTAGGTGTATAAACTTCAATGCATCAATTACTTTATATTTACAACAAATAGAATGCAAAACAATATATACTAATTCATACCGAATTTTGGACATCGATTTTAATTTTATTGGATTAATTGTCAAGTACTTCATTGAGTCTCTAATGATTCACAGGAAAAAGGCATGGATATTATTAGAATTTCATTAGAAGACATAAAATATGCCACAGATAATTTCAGTGATGAGAAGTGCATTGGAAGAGGTGCATTTGGGAAGTTATTCAAAGGACAACTTCGACATGCTAATGGACATAAAATCATTGCTGCAAAGCGGTTGAATACGATGAATGGTGAAGGAGTTCGCGATTTTTTTCTAGAGCTAAAAATTCTTCTCAAGTTTACACACAGGAATGTCATTGGTTTAGAAGGTTATTGTGACGAAATGGGTGAAAAGATTATTGTTTATGAGTATGCGCCTAACTCAAGTCTCGATAATCTGCTAAACGACGCTAGTCTTACATGGAAGAAACGGCTTGAAATAGGCATTGATGTTGCAAGTGGGTTGGATTTTCTTCATGGAGGTGTTCTAAGACGAGAAATGGTGTTACATAGGGATATGAAGAGTAGTAACATTCTACTAGATAGGAACTGGAAAGCGAAAATTGCTAATTTTGGGCTTTCCTTGATAAGTCCAAATATTCAAGATACCAACTATGTCATAGAGGAGGATCCTGCAGGTGCAGGGTACATCGACCCAGCATACCTGAAAACACATACAATAAGCAAAGCTGCTGATATATATTCATTTGGTGTGGTTTTATTTGAGATTTTGTGTGGGAGATTGGCGATTCCAACAGGTGTGGATGTCCAGGATAAAGAACAATATCTAGGTCCTTTGGCTAAAAACTTCCATGAGAAAAACAAACTTCAAGAGTTCGTGTTTGAGGGTATAAAGGAACAAATTGTGCCACAATCATTATCTACGTTTGCAGATATTGCGCATAAATGCTTACATGATGATTGGCATCAGCGGCCAACAGCAAGTGAGGTGGTTGCACAGCTCAAGGAAGCGAAGGAATTCCAAGTAAGTTTCGTCGTTGCACAAAAGTTACATTCTTTACTAGAATTGATATTGGTTAAAAAAACGTATATTTGAGAAATAAATTAAATTTCGTTTCATATATATACACATCTATATTTCAAAATGTAAATGGAATTTTTAATGATTGAAATTACTTAACTAATATATAGGAGGATTGTGGAATATGGGAGCCCAAACTGCCTAGTGACTACAAGGAAATAATCCAACAGTCGAAAATCCCGGAGATCTGCTATACCAAAAAGAAAGAGGTTGTTTACAACATGTTACATACAGGAATCCTCATTCAAAATGGCAACGTGGTAAATAGCTCGTTCCCTTATCTACTTCATTTTGTTTTTATATTGGGGCCTCATCTACTTCATTTTGCTTTTATATTGGGAAGTGTGAAGTTCTGTTTCAACTCGTATATCAAATTTAATGTCCCTGTATTTCAAAATACCAATCTTACACGTTTACTCCTTTCATTTACCTCCATAACATATTTTTGTTCTTTTTACTAATAATTTCATAAATCTTCCACCAAAATCAAAATCATTACTGTAGCTTCTGACTTCGCCTTTCTTCTTTTTATCTTGTTCTGAATAACATACTCCAAATTCAATTATGTTTAGAACTGGAAGGAATATTATTTGATAGGTTTTTCTCGGATCAGTGTATGTTTAATGTTTTGATTTTAAATGAAAGGTTTGTCTAGTGCTAATCACGCAATGCATTAATATGTCAAAGATTTTAGGGGGAGTTTGATACACACAGTGAATTGAATCAAAGCAAAACTCACAACTCACAAACACACTTGTGGCTGAATGCCAATTTTCTGATTAAAACAAAAACAACGTTTACACTTGAAAAATGCAGAAACATAACAACTTTAAATAACTAGTCAAAGAGACCCACTAAGCCACTACTCCACTACCTAAAATAACGGAACTAACTGACCCATTACTTGAAAAGAAAAAACACAAATAAAACACATGCTAGAACAGGGAAAACAATAGACAATCCAATGTGCATGTGATGCACACGTGAACCAGCAGCCTAAAACAAAGTCACGGATGTTGCACATGCTTCAACACTCCCTCTCAACATCCAGCTCCATTAACCTCAGCTTCTCACAGAACATCAGCAGCTTTGCACTCGCCAAACCTTTTGTAAACATATCAGCAGCTTGGTCTGTAGTATCAACCCATTCCATTTCAATCTCACCTTTTAACACCTTTTCTCTTATAAAATGGTAATGAATCTCTATGTGTCTAGTACGAGCGTGAAAAACAAGGTTCTCAGCCAAATTAATCCCCGGCATATTATCACATAGCAACCTAACTTTGTAGTTTACTACTTGGTTTAGGTCACCCAACAACTGAACCAACCAAGCACACTCCTGTGCAGCCATGGCGGCTGCCCTATACTCAGCATCGGTAGTCGACATAGACACCGTAGGCTGTCATTTACTGCACCATGAAACCGGACTTGACCCGAACAGAAAAACATACCCGGTAGTCGATCTTCTTGTATTCAAATCCCCGGCGTAATCTGCGTCACAATATCCCATCAGCTTGGGCTGAATCTCCCTCTTAAACAATATTCCTTGCCCTGTAGTTCCTTTCAAATACCCAATTCGAATGGCAATAAGATGAGGCTTGTGAGGGTCTTGCATAAACCGGCTCAACACACCAACAGAGAATGACAAATCTGGCCTTGTAAGTGTGAGATATATCAGACTCCCAACCAGCTTCCTCCCAACCAGCTTCCTGTACTCGAATGGATCTTCAAGTTGTCTCCCAACATTAGCATATAATCTCATGCTTGAGTCCATTGGTGTTGCAGCAACTTTACATGAAAACATCCTGAATTTATACAGCATACCAGTTGCATATTTTTTCTGATGCAACACTACTCCTTCTTCACTGTAGTCTAGCTCCAATCCCAGAAAATGTACCAACCTGCCCAAGTCTTTCATCTTAAACCTCACACACAGATTAGCTTTCAGCTGTGTGATTTCTTCTTGCAGATCCCCGGTAATAATGAGGTCATCCACATAGACCAAAACCACTACAACTTGTGCACCTAATTTCTTGACAAAGAGACTTGAATCTGCATGGGTTAGTTTAAAACCATTTAAATCTTACCGAACCAAGCTCTCGGTGATTGTTTTAACCCATATATAGCTTTCTGTAGCTTGCACACATACTCTGGATGTTCTTCACTTTCAAACCCACTTGGTTGATTCATATAGATCACATGATCGAGCACACCATAAAGAAACGCATTGTTCACATCCATTTGCTCCAACGACCACCCTTTACTCATTGCAATGGCTAACAATATTTGAACCGTTGTTAACTTAGCCATGGGGCTAAATGTCTCTTCATAGTTAACGCCATACTCTTGGGAAAAACCACGAGCCACAAGCCTAGCTTTGAACCTTTCCACGGACCCATCGGCTTTCTGTTTGAGGTTGTATACCCATTTGCAACTTACCGGTTTCACACTATCAGGTTTTGGGACGAACTCCCAAGTTTCATTCCGGTATAAAGCTTCCATTTCCTCCTGCATTGCTAGGTACCATTCTTGTTTCAAACAAGCTTCTTCGAACGAACTAGGTTCTGCCCAGACATCTTCAACAATGGCAACATTAGCATATCTTGTATTAGGTTTACGTACCCGTTGAGATCGCCTCAAACCGGGGCTGACTTGGCTATCAGGTTCACTGTTTGTACCAGCATGCCCTTCACTATTTTGACCCGTTGATTCACCTTCAACATACAAATCATCTTCAGTAAACCATAGACTAATTTCTGAATTTTCAAGATCTTCCTTAAGTTGTTCACTATCAAGCAACACTTGCTTCTCAGGAGACCACCATGAAGATTGCTCATCAAAAATCACATTCCTTGATACATAAACCTTGCCACTGCTAGGGTCACTACAACGCCAACCTTTCCTCTATGAATCATACCCTATAACACACAACTAATCGCCTTTTTCTCCATCGTGTGATGAAGATGAGAAGGCACAAACACATAGCATACGCATCCAAAAACACGGAAATAACTCACATTGGGTTTCTTTCGAGTCAACTTCTCATATGGTGATACATAACCAAGCCTTTGTGACGGCACTCGGTTGATCACATAGCAAGTTGCCCGCTTTGCTTCTGCCCAAAAACGACTAGGTAAGTTCTTGTCATGAATTAGTCTCTTTGTCACTTCACCCAGATGCCTATTCTTGCGTTCCGAAACCCCGTTCTGTTGAGGCGTATTAGGGCAAGTTAATTGGCGCCTGATAAGTTTTCTCTTGAGATAATTATCGAATTCAGCGGACACATACTCTCCACCATTGTCAGACCGTAAACACTTCACTTTGCACCTGGTCATTAGTTCTGCATCGACTTCGAATTCTTTGAACTTGCAGAAGACTTCACTCTTTTCCTTCATAAAATAGATCCACACAAATCTTGAAAAATCATCAATGAAAGTAACCATGTACCTGAAACCTTGCATTGAAGATTGTTTTACTGGACCAAAATCATCTAAGTGAACAAGATCAAGGATGTTGGCAGATCGATTATTAGAGGACTTGAATGGAAGTTGCGTAGCCTTGCCGTACTGGCACCCAGAACATACCCCGTCTTTATTTACCTCCAAGTCTGGCAGCCCATTAACAAGTTTTTGTTTCACAATACTGCCCAACTTATCAAACCCTACATGGCCCAATCGTTTATGCCACAAGTCTGCCGTTTGCTTCCCTTTAGCCTTCTCCACACGCAGACTCAGCATTGAGGACATACACAGTCTCAGTTTTACGTCCTTGGAGAATTGGAATTGATGAGGTTTCAAATTATTTGAATACCTTGACATCCTTGGGCCCAAATAAAACATAATTGCCTTCTTCCAGGCACCAAAATCAGGTTCTTTCTCATCCCTGGAACATGGTACACGTCCCTTAGAGTCAACTCCTTCTTACTACTTCCAGGGGGAAACACAACGTCACCAATGTTGGCTATCGGATGCTTTGAGTTATCTGCAATTGTTACAACCCGACTGCCACCATACTTAATTGGATTTTTGAGTCAATTTTTATCACCGGTGAGATGATTGGAACACACGGAAACTACGATCCAATCATCTAGCCGGTTTCATTGTGTTTCAACAGTAGTAGTGAATGCTACGTCTTCTTCAATCTAGGCTACATGAGCTTCTACATCCCAGGCCTCTTCGTTTTCTACTGCAACAACATTACCTTCTTCATTCACCTGTTCGTCGCAATTACGTGCCATGTGACCCCTATTACCACATTTGTAACACTTAAACGGGAACCGCTTACCCTGAAAACGAGTCTTTCTGTCACCCGATGGTTACCACGATCAAAATTGTCATTCTTTCTGTCAAGTTGATCATGATTTTTGTTTTTATCATGATTCCGGTTCATGTTACGTGGCTTATTCTTGTGCCGACCCTTCGACTTTTCAGCGTATGAAGCTTGATCTTCCTGCTTCGTACTGGATCCAACTGATAGGCCCCCAAACTGTTTGGCTAGTGCTTCTTGGCTAGCCAACAGGTTCTCAAATTCGCCTAAAGAAGGTTGTGTTGGCCAGCCCTGAACCGCAGCAACAAAGCTCCTATACTCAGGCTTCACACGGACTGCTGATCAAGATCACCGATCTCGCGACATAGAGCTTTGACTTTGTGAAAGTATTGTGAGATTGTTAGATCGCCCTGAGTTATACTGAATAGCTCATTTTCTAACAGTTGCAGCCTAGCCTCATTTTTCTTTAACAAAACTTCAGCTAGGGTATCCCACACCGCTTTAGGATTCGCTGCATCCTTGATATGATCAAGGAGTTCTTCTTCCATCGTTGTCTTGAGTACGAACATTGCTTTTCCTGCTTTGACTTTTCACTTCCGTAGAGCTCCATCTTGAGTCTCTCTTGGGGGTTGCACGGTGTCGTTTCCTTGCACCACTTCCCACAGATCTTGCCCATGCAAATACGAAGAAAGATACGTAGCCCAGGTCTTGTAATTCTGGTTATTCAATTTCTTCACTCCACCGATCAATTGCAGGTCTGACATCTCGAAAGTGGCTCTGATACCACTTGATACACACAGTGAAATAAATCAAAGCAAAACTCACAACTCAAAAACACACTTGTGGCTGAATGCCAATTTTCTGATTAAAACAAAAACAACGATTACACTTGAAAAATGCAGAAACATAACAACTTTAAATAACTAGTCAAAGAGACCCACTAAGCCACTACTCCACTACCTAAAATAACGGAACTAACTGACCCATTACTTGAAAAGAAAAAACACATGCTAGAAAATGTGCATGTGATGCACACGTGAACCAGCAGCCTAAAACAAACTCACGGAGGTTGCACATGCTTCAACAGAGTTTACTGTGGAAATTCTGTTTTTAATCCCCTTGCCCACAATAGGACATGAAGCATCAACACTTTGGAGGGAGTAAGCCTTAGCAAACATCTTGCTTCCATTAGGCTACAAGCTTTTTAGTGTAACGTAATTACATTAGTTCAACATTGTAGAGTAATAATAATGATTACTATTAGAATATAAGCCCTTTGGTGTAACTTAATTACTTAAGTTCAAAACTGTCTAGTTATTTGCACACTTACCATAAAAACCCTACTTGTACTGGAATCACCCATAAATTTATAATTGTCTTGGGGTTTTAGAATTTTTTTTCCCATTTCATTCAATTACTTTGTGTTGGTTTTTCTGTATTATTAAGGGCCTTCACCGCTAGAACTTTGATTTGTTTTCTTTTGTGTGATAGTGGTTTTCGTTGGACGGTAATAACAACAGAAATGAGATGATTTCAGCAAAATTGTTTACATACAAAAACCAAAGTTCACAAAAGTGGATACATAAACGAAGCTCAAGGTTCTTTCTCTCTCTATATATGTGTGTGTGCATAGAATCATGAGAAAAATTCATTTTATTAAGAAAACCATAAAACTTTATATTACGTATATGACATGTTGCATATTTCTAGGTATAACATATTGCATACTTCTAGTTTTCTGAATAAAAAGAGTTTTCTTATGATCTCTCCCGTATATATGGCAGGATCAAATACAAATAGTTTTAGTGTGCTAATTGTATAAATAACAATAGTAGAGTAATTATAATCATTTTACTTTATTTGTTGTAGTGTAAGTAGTTTATAATTAAGTAGAGAGTAATAATAGTTACTCTAGTTATTTGTACACTTTGCACGGAAACTTATTTGTGTAGAATACCACCCCTATACATACATAAACTAAGAGTGGAAGGGGTGCCATGTAGGTAGGGGTTGTGGGTCTATACCCTAAGGGGGTACACCCCCATGACCATCGGATTGCTTTCACGAGTAGGATTCACTGGTTCACATACACGTTATGTTTCTCCACTTTTTGACTGTTACCAATGATTATAAGACTGTTTGACCCACTTAGATGACCGTTTTACCCCCAATGAATTTAAAACGCCAAAAATCCGTTCCACATCATTTCTTGCAGTCTCGTGTCGCCTCTTGAACTTCTTTTCCTTCGGAATTTGAGAATATGGAAAAGATTTCACAAACATAGAGCAAGTAAGGTAGATTCCAGCAGTAAGATAATATCCACGTTTGTATAAGTGATAGTTCACGTAAATGGCCATTTTGGCGCAGTTCCATTTCGTTGAGTAAGAAATAATGGAGATTGTTGTAGCACATTGATGTCGTTTTATGAACCTAGTGGACCACATAAGGCATGTCAAATCCATAAATCTTGAGAAGCCACTGCTCCAAGCATAACTGTCGGGTATTGATGATCGCCTCTCGTATATTGGCCACGCTACTCTGCGGGACACATTCTCCAAGCAAAATGTGTACAATCAAGGCTACCCAACATCCTAGGAAGGTGATGTTTCTCCTAATGAGCTTGGTACAAAAGCGCAACGTCGTGGCTTTTTGGTCTATGTAAGAACTCGGGAGTGTATATAGTACATACTGTTTGGTAGAAAATTTGTAGACATTCACGAGAAGTCCTTTCGGACATATTTAAATACTTGTTGGAGTGTTACCGGTTGCAAGTTGTTTAATCGCCGATATGACAATTTGCAACGGTGTAAAACTCTCTTCATTCTCCCATCCATGCCCTCTTAAAACCAAAGATTATTCGCTTCCACGTCACTCACATGTTTTAAGTATAACTTTTTTGACATAAGAAACCTATGACGAAAAAAATCATCATTGTATTTCGGCTCCTTGACAAATAATCTGTCATAAGGATTTTGTGGCATTTCTCCCGATCACGCCGGACATATCTTTTTTACTAGATGTGCCCGTGTCTTCTAGTTCGGCTTGTTCAATGAGAATTTTGAAAAAAAAAATTAAATTACTATCGCTTGAGGAGAAATCATCGTCGCTAATATCGGGTGGAATAAACAACGGTATCCACCATTTTGAAAAATTGTGGTATAAAATGAGAACAGAAATGGTTTGGTTTGTATTGTTTGGTTGTGAATGGTTTGGTTTGTGAGAAATGGTTTGTGAATGGTTTGGTTTAAATAAGAAAATGTAAATAATTTTTTTAAACCTCAACATCATTATAGTCGTTTGAACTCAATTTCAACGGTCGAAAAAAGGCATGAATCCATTCGGTGACTCCTCCCTGGCATTATTAGTTTACCGCATGGTTTAAAGGGCTGGCGGCAGTCTTACTACGCGGTGAGCGGTCACCACTAGCCCTCCCCGATAGACACCCCGGACGCTCTTAGCTATGTTAAAGAGGAAGTGTTGAGCTTAAAGTTCTTAAGAAAAAGTTATTCATAGAAAGTAATTAGCTAAGTTAAAGAGGAAATCATGAGTTTAAAGTTCTTAAGAAAAAGTTATTGATAGTAATTAGCGATGTTAAAGAGGAAATCACGAGTTAAAAGTTCTTAAGAAAAAGATTAAACTCTTCTTTATTTCAGAACAAATTGAATAATAAATCCAGAAAGGAAGTATGTGGCACCAGAGCATTGAAAATATATTGTACTGATTAGTATATATGATCTATTATAATTTGTATTGATTATGATGTATTATTTAATATTGTTTCTATGTAAAAATTGGTAACATCATGCAGTTATCCTTGCTAGGTTATCAAAAGATAAAAAGACTTAGTTTAAACTTTAATATAGGTTTTCATAAGAGAAAAGGACTTAATTTAACCTTTAATATTTTATAACATGTTCAGGTTTAAGAAAGTGCCATTGATGATGGACATTTCAAATCTAAAAATCCAAGCCCACATAAAAGCCCAACTTTTAACTCCAAATGCCATTTATGGGGTTTATCTAGTTTTCATTATTGTTGAACCTGTAGGTCCCTTTTCGCGGAGGATTACGAACCTAAACCTTGTTATACAAACCTACTAGCGAGTGCGGAATCCAAGCTAGCAAGCAAACCGAGTTAGTAGCAAGTAGAGAAACAAACACACAAAGATTCACCGATTAACACTAGTCGTATTAATGCAAATGAAGGTTTCGGTTACAAGCTCAATGTTTACAGAAGTGTTCTATAAACTCTCTAAGTGTGTGTGTGAGTTCTGGGCAGAATGCTCTCTAAGCTTCTATCTCTCGGGTGTGTAAAATGGCAGAACTCTAGAACTCTCAACACATGCATGGGTATATATACCCAGCTCAGCAGGTCTGCTCGAAGGATTCGACAGATGGTCCGAAGGATCATCTGTCGACCACATGTTACACGAAAGATCAGCGTGGACCTCGAAGGATCATCCTTCGAGGTCTAATGGTCGAACCATGGTCGAACCATATCTTTCGATCACCTCGAAGGATCAGGTGTATCCTTCGAGGCTATCCTTCGATCAGAACATCTTTCAACTGTTGTCCAAGTCAAACCGGAGGATGGTTGACTTGGTCAACTTACAACACAAATCAGGACATCGTTTATATCAGACCGAATACAGACAAAGTACAGACACAAGTGCACCAACAAACTCCCCCTTGGCTGTAGCTTTGTCTTTGATCTCTAATCTTTGTCTTGTTCTTCTAAAAGTGTAGACTCGTCTTGAACTTCGACGGTCTTTGGTCTTCAAGTCTTCAAGACTCTGATGTCCTATCATGTCTTCAATGTCGGAGGGTCTTCAAAGTCTTCACGTCTTGAAAGTAGAAAGTGTATCAACAAACTACCCGTATCATGTAGGAAGTGTGTTGACAAACTCCCCCTTAACATAAGCTCCCCCTTGAGTTATGCTCGTGAAATACTTTAACTTTATGAAGTAAGATCCTTCGAGGTGATGATGATGGCCAGCGGCAACTCGATCATCTTCATTCATTGAGTGCCTTCGTGTCTTCATTCCAAAGCTCGTCAACGACCATGTTCTCCTAGCCTTTAGAATCTGCACATGCAAGAAATCTAAACGCGTAATGAGAACAATTGCTTGGAATATAGTTTAAACAAATGACACACGAATGACCATGTCATAATCAAACACCGTCCGACAGTTTGAAAGTTTAATAAAATTTGTCAATTTTAGTTTTTAACTTTCAAAACATGCAAATTTCGACCGTTTATGAAGATTTAGTCAGTTCGGTTTTCAGTCAGGTTTCAGGTAACGAAGACTTGAGCTCCAACATCGTACGATCGAAAATAAAGCAGAAATAAAATCTTTTTGGCTTTTATAAAGTTTATATTAAAACAAGCCTAAAATCTTTTTGGTATTTTTGAAATTAAAAGACAACAATTTAAAATCCTTTGAGTGTTATCAAACGACATCACCGCTAATGTCGTGCTGATATGCACCAAACGATGAAACTGTTTAAAAGAACTAATAAAGGTTAAGCAGTAAATAAATATATACAAACATTCTTTTTGCGAGTTTCGAGGGTAAGAGAATCATATCAGTGTACGGTCATGCCAAAACACTCTTGTTGTTCAGTTAGTTAACATTAAGATAAGCATCCTATAACAATTATCGGTATTGTTGTCCACTTAAGCTCAACTTATCAGATGTAATCATGTTTAGAGGATACGTTAATGTATGATTTATACTTACCGACCGGTGTTCATCCACATCACGACACATTCCCGTATCAAGGTATGCACGAGAGTTCATCTTACCGGTGAGTATACCGATTATCATCTGTTTGACCGTATAAATTGTGAGATACTCACTTATTTTGATTTGAAAACAAGTCCTATGTGATATAATCACTTATTGATGAGGAACTTGATTTTCGTATGCATGAGGGCACAGGTGCAAGTCCGTGAACAGGTCAGTACTTCCGTACAGCAGAGAGACGAACTTGACACCCGGAAAAGTGTGATATTTTATCACTTATTTGATTTGGACATGTGATTGTTTATCACTTATTGAGGTCGAATGCAGTATGCAATATGTACACGTATGTATAGTATCATGGAAGATCTAGACTTGCGTCCCCGTTATTTTTCGGTAAAAGATACAACCATGATACCCAGATGATAAGCAGCATAAAGACCGAATATCTCAGAACCTCGGCAATCTATCAAACGAAATTTCGGTACTAAGACCATATGCCAATGAATGGTTCCCACCTGGTCTTCAGTCGATTAAGATTTATATCACCCTGCACACTTTAAAATGATTGTGAGCCTACCGATACATCTTATATAGAGCTGCTTATCGTTTTGCATTTAAGGTTTAAAGAGGTTTGGATAGACCACTGATGTACTATCATTTTCTCTTTTGCTCGCCAGGAAACTCATTTTTGTTTTTCTATTGTTTTTGTGTTTTTGAATTTTTCGATGTTTTTGGATTTTCCGATTTTTGGATTTACTCCCCCTAAAATCAACAAACTAAGATAAATTTAAAAACACAAAGGTATTTACAAAAATGATTTTCCGATGTTGGTTTTACTCTTGCTTGACCTTAATGCCGTTTACCAATAATAAAAAGTCAAATCTTGATTTGTCAAAAGCTTTGGTAAATAAGTCGGCACGTTGGTCATCGGTGTGGACCTTAACAACATCGATTAGCCTTTTCTCAAAGCAATCACGTATGAAGTGATATTTGATTTCGATGTGTTTGGTCTTTGAATGCTGCACAGGATTTCTAGTGATATCTAAAGCAGCAGAATTATCAACGTAAATAGGAGTAGTTAGGAATTCAAAACCGTAGTCCCGCATTTGTTGTTGAATCCAAAGTACTTGGGAGCAACAACTTGAGGCAGCAATGTATTCAGCTTCGCATGTTGATGTAGCTACACACGTCTGCTTCTTGCACTGCCATGTGACTAGGCGATTTCCTAAAAACTGACATCCAGCCGTTGTGGATTTACCGTCGATTTTGCATCCGCCAAAATCAGAATCACTGAAAGCTACCAATTCAAAGTTATTATCCCTAGGGTACCACAGACCGGTGTCGGGGTACGTCTTCAAATAACGAAAAATCCTTTTGACAGCAGCAAGATGTGAGGCCTTCGGGTTGACTTGATATCTGGCAAGCAGGCACGTTGGGTACATGATGTCTGGCCTTGATGCTGTGAGGTACATAAGAGATCCGATCATAGCGCGATAGTTTGAGGGACTAACAGCTTCTCCCTTCAAATCTGGAGTAATTCCGTGATTAGTTGGCAATGGGGTACCAATGGGCGTTGCATCAGACATCTGGAACCGGCTCAAGATGTCACCAACATATTTAGTCTGATGGATGAATATCCCAGACTCCGTTTGTTGTACTTGTAGGCCCAAGAAGAAGGTCATTTCCCCCATAGCACTCATCTCGAATTTATCCTGCATAATGCGCTCGAATTCCCTACACAAGACATCATTAGTAGAACCAAAAATAATGTCATCAACGTATACCTGTACCAGAAGAAGATCTCCATCTTGTTCTTTGATGAAAAGAGTACAGTCGATAAGACCTCTACGAAAACCGTTCTCCAGCAGATAGTGAGATAAGGTTGCATACCAAGCTCGTGGTGCTTGATGAAGACCATAGAGAGCTTTGTTGAGCAACCAAACCCGATCGGGATGGATAGGATCTTCAAAACCTGGAGGCTGTTCGACGTACACCTCTTCTTCAACCACACCATGTAAAAATGCACTTTTCACGTCCATCTGATAAACCTTGAATCCTTTGAAGGACGCATAGGCTAGAAAGATTCGAATTGCTTCGAGACGTGCCACTGGTGCATAGACTTCGTTGTAGTCGATCCCTTCAATCTGACGAAAACCCTGAACGACTAAACGAGCTTTGTTTCGGATAACAACTCCGCGGCCATCCTTTTTGCATTTGAAAACCCAACGGGTACCAATCTTCTTGTATCCAGCAGGTTTCTCTACAAGTTTCCAGACACCCAGCTTCTGGAATTGTTGCAGTTCTTCCTGCATTGCTTCAACCCAAGCATTATCTTTCAAGGCTTCTTTCCACGTTCTTGGTTCTTCTTGTGAGACATAACACGCGAAGGACCAGTCGTTTTGTTGCCCGGATTCTCGAATAGCTGCATACAAGCCTGCATTGTTGTTGTTTCGCAACATGTTTCTTGTTTGTACGCCACTTTGCACATTTCCAATGATGTTTTGTTGAGGATGGGTATTATGAATCCTTGTTTCTGGATTGTCTGGAACTGGAACATTTATACCCAGGTTGTTAAGATTAAGATCAACAACCAATTCAAGACCCGGAATTGACGAAGAGGATGATGCAGTAGTCTCAGCTGTTCTATGTGTTTCCACTGGAGGAGTACCCTCTGAAGTACCATGAACTGCTGTTGTAGGAGCTTCTTGATCTGCATCTAGAAATTCATCATCCTCTGAAGATTCGTTCAATTCGTTAGCATCATGAAAATCCTCATTGTTGAGAGTATTGTTGTTCACCGAAGAAGATGGTTCTTGATTCACAAGAATCGGACGAACCACCGGTGAAACTGTTGCATTGTCACTCTCGAAAAACATCCTAGCCGCAGCATTTTCTTCAGCGGCTTCAACATTGATCGAATTGAAGAAGTCATCATACTCAAACATCCAAGGTTGACCCGGATTTTTGACTGGCAAAGTGTGCCTTTGTACTCTGACCTCAGACCATTCCTCGACCCTTTTAGTCTCTAGATTCCAGACTCGTAAGTTAGGGGTGGCATACCCAAGAAAGTATCCATCAATTGCTCTTGCCCCAAACTTTCCATTAGGATCGATGATTGTGCATGGAGCTCCAAACGGTTCTAGATAAGACAAATCTGGTTTCCGTTTTTGAAGAAGCTCAAAGCAGGTCTTGTTGTGTCTTTTTACTGTAAGGACTCTGTTCAATGTGTAACATGCAGAGGCCACAGCTTCAGTCCAGAATGGAATGGGTAACTGTGACTCTACCAACATTGTCCTAGCAGTCTCGATCAATGTGCGGTTCTTACGTTCAGCGACACCATTCTGTTGAGGAGTATAAGCTGCACTAAACTCATGAAGAATACCCTTTGAAGTGCAGAACTCCGTCATGGAATGATTCTTAAATTCAGTACCATTGTCACTACGTATCCGCCTAACCTTCAACTTATACAAATTCTCAATCTGAATGATCAAGTTTTTGATAATGCCAAAGGTTTCACTCTTGTGTGCCATGAACGCAACCCAAGAAAATCTTGAATAATCATCAGTAACCACGAGGCAGTATTGATCACCCCGAATACTCTTGTGCTTGACAGGACCGAACAAATCCATGTGCAAACGTTCAAGAGGAACTGCCACTGTGTTGATCTTCTTTGTAGGGTGCTTCTTCTTTGTTTGCTTTCCTTTCTGGCACGAAACACAGATGTCTTGAAGATGGAAATTTTTGAGGGGAACACCATTCACCAATTCATTTGAAACCAAATGATTCATTTTGCGTAAGTGAATGTGACCCATTCGTCTGTGCCAAGAGATAGTGTCTTTTTCTGTGGCTTTGGAAACGAAACAAGTTGCTTGTGCAGACGTAGTAATAGCCTGGCTCATGTCAAGGACGTACAAATCATTTATCCTTGGAGCCGACAAGAGAATCCATTCTTTTGGAATTTTGAAGCCGGGTTTCAGCACATAACATCCATTAGCATCAAAGTGTACTGAAAATTTCTTGTCACAAATTTGAGAAACACTAAGAAGATTGTGATCAAGTTGTTGCACAAAATTGATCTTGTCAAAGCTGACAATCCCGTTAGATATCATTCCTTCACCCGTTATGTATCCACCTTTATCTCCAGCAAAAGCAACATAACCTCCTCTAATAGATTTAACGTCGTAGAGAAGCTTCATGTCGCCTGTCATGTGCCTGGATGCCCCACTATCAACAATCCAATGACTACTGATAGTTCCTCCTGAAGCACCCTGCACATGAACTCAAATGAATTAGTTGGAGATGGGGACCCAAGCCATTGTGGTCTTGGGTCTTCCATTTTCATCAATGACAATAACTTCTTGTCTTTGATGGTTGGTGAATTGTGATGGTCCCCCTGATTCAACAACCGTTTTTGGTTTCCAAGTCTGTTTGGTTTCACCAGTGTTTTTCTTTAAAATTTTAACTTCTTGATGATTTGAAGTTTTAGAATTTTCTGGTTTTACAACAACAGATTGTTTATGAACCACATCGGTTTTAATCGCTTTTTCAATTTTCTTGACCTGTTGCCGTTTCTGTTTCTTTTCCCTTTCTTTTACAAGTCGGGGATCTTGTTTTGTGGAAACAGATGGCTTACGGTCAGTCTTACCACGGGGATCATCAACCTTTCCTTTCTGCTTATGAAGATATGGGCAGTTTCTAATAATGTGCCCAATGGTTCCACACTCAAAACATGATCTTCGTTCTACAAACCCCGAAGAATCATGTGATCGTCTAGCCGATGATGTTGAACTTTGTGAACCCGAGGTACTAGGTTTTGAACTGCTTGGTTCGTTTCTTTTCTCGACAATAGCTTTCTTGACAAAATCTAAGTTAGATTGATTTTCAAACTTTTCAATTTTGTCTGTTCCCGTCGATTTCACAAAGTTAACATTTTTCTTCTTCTTTTGATTCGGCTTCTTGTTAGTTTGAGCCGGTGTTTTACCTTTGGGTTTGGTGTGATTTTGCTGTGTTGGCACTGTTGGTAATTTCTTGTTGCCAAATTGTTTTCGAATTTCAGCCTTTGGAATAGGAGGACACTGTGTAACTGTAACTTTAGGTCCTGCCTTTCCCAAGAACTTACTCGTCGAATTCTCAAAGACTTTGCAGATTAAGGATTGATTAACGTTCTTAATGGGAAAATCTTTGTCTGAGTAAATTTTATCATCACCAACTAGAGTGTACAGCAAATTCACACTCTCCGGCTCTCCTGCAGATGAGGACTCAGTTGCAACAGTCTTAGCGGGTTGAACAGGGGGATCACATAGAATGTGATTCTCAAGAGGTATGTCCTCATTTTTGACTACCGCATCAGACTTTGCTGGGACAGTATCATCAGATTCATCATCAGACGAATCAGCATCCTCAATCACAACTGGAGGATCTTGATTCTGTTCAGCACTCACAAATGTATCTGCTGACACATCTGAATCTGAGGATACTTCCTTTTGGTATCCGAGCCCTGCAGCAAACTCCTTAACATCTAGAGGCACAGAAGGTTCAAAGAAAACCCTGTCCTCTTCATCAGGCATGGCGTCATAATTATGTCTCACTGGTGGTGGACACTTCTTGTAGCCAATGCATGTGACATCTCTCTTTTCCTTCTGAACGTCAATGATGTGATCTAACACATAGCTAGAACTCAAATAACTGTCTAGCTTGAGTTGGATCGCATCACTTTCGGTTTTCACACAAGCCATCTCTTTTTGCATACTCTCAAGGCGAGATATATACAAATTAATATCAGTTTGTTTTCTTGAAACCATTTTAGTCAGTTCAGTTTTATCCTTCTTTAATGTTTCAATTACTGACTTAAATTCTTTTTCATGGTTTTCATAAAACATGTTGGCTTCTGTGCATTTAGAGAGATCCACAGTCAACTTCTGATTGTGGAGAAAGGTCACATCATATTTTTCTTGCAAAGCGTCATGCTTACTTTGCAAGTCACTCAAATTCTCATTCACAGTAGTATGTTTGTCTTGCAAGTCAAACAAACTAGCTTGTAAAGCATCATGTTTGCCTTGCAACTCAGACATACTTTTCTCAAGATCAGCACATCTAGCATGCAACCTAGCACATTCATCACAATTAACAGCAGTGGGTTCATCGACACATACCTGACTTGATGAACCGTCGACATTAGCCATAAAGGCTGAATGGAGAGAAGACGAAGAGTAAGCAGCTTGATCCACCAGAATAGATCTTCTTTGAGTTTCTGCTACAGCTTCCCCCAAGAGTTCATCAATGTCAATATCATCCGAAACATTAGATGTCTCACCCACATGATCATCACCAGAGTTGGATGATTCTTCATCAACACTCCTGCTGTATCCAGAGGAGTCTTCATCTTCAGACGATTCATCACCACTGGCAGAAGATTCTCCACCATTGGTGTGAACCAGCTCCTTCACAATCTGAGCAAAACATGCTGTTCCATCAGGAGCATCACCACCCAACTGGATTGACCAGTCACAACCTTCATCCACCTGAACTGCAAGTGCTCGGTTGGTTTGGTTGTTGACAGGCACCAATGTACGATCATTGTTTCTGTTCTGCTGGTTGCCTTGGTTCCTGAAGGGGTTTTGATTCCCGTGCTGGGCTGGCTTTGTACATTCCCGTTTAAAGTGGCCCCGTTCACCACAGTTGAAGCACTTAACAGCTTGCTTATCGAACCCATACTTGGTGTCTCGCTTACTTTCCAAGCTGGTTCTTCCAGTACTTTCCATCCAGTCCTTTGCTCTTCTCACAGCACTCGCAAAGGCCCACTTGATGTCCATCAAGTCCATCTCCTCCTTATCAATCTGCCTGTAATCTTCTTGTGTCAGATTAATGTTTCCAATCTGACCTTCTATCAACCCACAGTACGCGCTCACTACAGTGTTAAGCAGCTCCATGTGTTCCTTAGCTACTTCTACACTGATTTTAGAGAAGCTTGACGTGTCGAGCTGTACTGTACTTGACTTTGATTGTTGACCTGCAGCAGATGATGTTCCTCCATAACATGCATATTGAGGTTGTTGAGCAGGAGGAGGATGAGGTGGTTGTATTGGATTTCCATACAGATCTGTGGTTGGAGGCGGCTTTACAGGAACTTGCACTGGATTGCCATACATATCCGTGCTTGTGACAAACGCCGTTTGAAGTGGAGCATGTGATCCAGCTTTTGCAGATGAAGTAGTGGAGGTGCCATAATACATCTCTGGATTCTGTGGCACTGCAACTCTCTTTGCCTTCAACGTTTCTTCCTGATCCTTGTTCTCCAGAAGCTGCACGAAATCGTTGATATTTGTAGTTCTCAACGTTCCGTTATACTTCAAGATTTCCAGGAAGTTATTCCATTGAGGAGGCAATGCATCAGCAAATTTCTTTACCACCTCTGTTGGAGTCGTTGTGACTTCAAAGTTGGTCAGCTCAGTAAGCAGGTGATAGAAACGGCTTGTCATATCTCCCAAGGACTCCTTATCCATACATGTGAAGCCATCAAATTCTTTCTTCAGTAGATCTCGTCGTAGTTGACGTGTGGCTTCATTACCTACTCCTCTTGTCTTCAATGCATCCCACAACTTCTTCGTAGTCTTGAAACTGACGAACTGATGATAAATATCCTTGCTCAGTGCTTGAGTGAGGATAGCGTATGCTTTCTTTTCTAAGTCATACGTCTTCTTTTGTTCATCAGGAAGATCGGCAAATGTAGCTGTCGAAGAAGCAGCGACCTCGATAGTTTGATCGAATTCCGTAATGAACCGTAACCACAATTCTGTATTTTGACCAAGAATGTATGTATGGAAACGATCAACCCATCCTGGATATTCATGAAGATGCATCAACTTTGGAGGCCTGTTCAAACTTCCGGTTTCACTTTCGCTTAGTAGAAGACTTTGAATACTCGGAGTTTGATTTGAAACAAACGCCCATTGACCAGCTGGAGTGGCATTTGTTTGTGAGGATGTAGATACCGGAGATTCGGCCCATGATGGAGATTGACTGGTATTCATGTATTTTCCACTGTCTGGAGCCGGACTTCCCCACCAACTCGGATTCATGATAAATGAGCAAAATAAATGCTAAGTAAGAATGATCCGAAAGATAACACAACCGAAAGATCCTGGTCGAAAGATCTGAAATCACCGAAACTTGTTAGCAGTAAACTGACCACAGTCGAAAGATCGATTTATTGTTCGAAGGATCAACAGTATTCGAAAGATTACTGTTGACTCTCGAACAATGATTTCGAAAGATTCAAGAGCTCGAAGGATTCCCTTTTGAAAGATCCTTATCTTTCGAGCCAAATCCTTATCTTTCGAACAACAGATCTCGAAAGATTCACCAATACGAAGGATCCTAATCTTTCGGACACTAGTCTTTCGAAAAGATTCCTCTGTCGAAGGATATGTTTCAGACTTCGAAGGATGGGTCGAAGGATATAAATCTTTCGAGCCCTCCTTGATCGAAAGATATCGAAGGATGATCTTTCGATGTCGAAAGATATCTTTCGAGAGCTCTGACACAATCTGATCTGATGTGAAAGGTTGGTGAAAAGGTGACAGGGGTTGGTGAAGTTGCTTTCGGCAGAAAGGATGTTTCTGCACAACTTTCCACCAAACTTTTTGACTTTCAAAAATTATACCCAAAAAGGCAAAACCTTATCCTCAAGTTCAGTCACCGGAAACACACCGGAATACCACCGGAAAACACAAGGTTTTCTAAAAACCAATTTTTATGTTACCCAACCCAACCTGACCACTCCCGGTTAGTTTAGACACGTTTTTACTCAAAGAAAATGCAAGAAACTTAGTAAAAACAGGTGCAAAACCAAGTGTTTCAACACACCAAAACTTGTAAAAACCCGGTTTTAAACAAGGTTAAGAGCCTTAGCTCTGATACCACTTGTAGGTCCCTTTTCGCGGAGGATTACGAACCTAAACCTTGTTATACAAACCTACTAGCGAGTGCGGAATCCAAGCTAGCAAGCAAACCGAGTTAGTAGCAAGTAGAGAAACAAACACACAAAGATTCACCGATTAACACTAGTCGTATTAATGCAAATGAAGGTTTCGGTTACAAGCTCAATGTTTACAGAAGTGTTCTATAAACTCTCTAAGTGTGTGTGTGAGTTCTGGGCAGAATGCTCTCTAAGCTTCTATCTCTCGGGTGTGTAAAATGGCAGAACTCTAGAACTCTCAACACATGCATGGGTATATATACCCAGCTCAGCAGGTCTGCTCGAAGGATTCGACAGATGGTCCGAAGGATCATCTGTCGACCACATGTTACACGAAAGATCAGCGTGGACCTCGAAGGATCATCCTTCGAGGTCTAATGGTCGAACCATGGTCGAACCATATCTTTCGATCACCTCGAAGGATCAGGTGTATCCTTCGAGGCTATCCTTCGATCAGAACATCTTTCAACTGTTGTCCAAGTCAAACCGGAGGATGGTTGACTTGGTCAACTTACAACACAAATCAGGACATCGTTTATATCAGACCGAATACAGACAAAGTACAGACACAAGTGCACCAACAGAACCAAATAAAATATCAAGCGAACCCAAGTATAAGTATGTCAACTTGAAGTACAAAATGAAGGATGAAACCTTACATGCGTATTTGGCAACATGGAGAAAAGACAAGTGGATGATGGTTGAATTGTACCGGTTCCTGAATGATAAAGATGATGTTAATTTCGAGGTTTTACTGGAGAGTTTTTCACGTTATTATTGCGGAAGTGGTCCCATCTACATTGAAGGCATTGAGTTTCGAGCCATTGACAATGTACGTTGAGAAATATCTTTGGTTCTTATTTTGGCAACTTTGTTTATATTTTGAAACAAAGATCACGCTAGATTTATGGCATGTTCTTATATATAATTGTATACAGCTGACACATGAAGAATCTGAGAAATCAAACTATGTCCAACAAATTAGGAGATCGAATTCGAACACGAGTCAGATGCAACAAACTCCAGCTGACGATAATGAAATATCTGTTTTCTCCGAAAACTATGATATTCAATACTCTTATTTTCAATTCTCTGACGAGGTGGGGGAAAAGGTCATTTTTGTTGTATTACTAACAAAGTTTATAGCATCTGAGAAATAAAAAAAATTATTGTGGTTTTGGATATAACATCGTTAAACCCTTTGATGACAGGTGTTCCTGGCAACTGAAATGAATGGAAAGCAACGTCTTATGCTTTCTGCAAAGGCGGTTTTGTATGACTCTTCTAATGTGAAGCTTTTTCGTTTGAAACCCTCTGAACAATCCAGGTTTCCAATTTGAATGATAACTCTCTTTTGTACATTTCCCATATATACATGTTTATACAATAAGATAGGCTATGTTTACTTAAGCAGTAGGTATATATATAATTATGATGAACAAGAGTTTATAATACTAGATCGTATTCTTTTCTAATGTCATATACTAGATTGTGGTGAAGTATGTAACCACATGACATTTTGTACATGCAGATTTGGAGACGTGATCGAGGTTCTATCACAACCAGTAGTTCGTATCAAGTGCAAGATTGATGAACTGTATTTGTCACCAGATATATATTATAGGTGTTACCTGATATTCAAGCTTTCAGAAAAATGCCGTGGCCTACATTGTCCTGTGAAAGTACGAGGTCCGCTCCACCGAAGTAACAAAGTGATTAAAAATCTTTACCTTAGGTCCCCAAATGCATGGAATATACATGATATCGACCAGGTCCCAAAACAAAGAGAAGATGGATGGATGGAGGTTAATGTGTGGACATTTAAAACGAAGGATGTACAAAGAATGTTTCAAGGTATTAGTGTGAATTTGAAGCTCATAAGTTATGAAGGAACAATGTCGGGCCTTATTGTATGTGGGCTCGAGTTTCGGCCAACGTAAGCATAAGCGTAGCAGAAAATTCCGGCAACAGTGTATTCTTAAAATTATGTTTTAGTAACTTTCATTTTCGTCCAGAGGTTATCTTAATGTGGCTTCCGAAGAAAAACGTAATAAAGTAGTTACTTTGTCAAAGTTTATGTACTTTTTTGTGTAACGTGTGGCTTGAGGAATGTGCAAAACTAAACATTTCGCTTGTGCTTGTGTATTGAAGGAATTATTTTCAATATATTTTGGGTCTATAACATAAGGTTTGATTTGGGATCAGTATATCACAGTAGGGATTCGTTCAAGCCCAAGTTGTGACACTCGACAAAATTCCGGTAATTCCATACAACCCGAGCAACTATTACATTATTTATTTTCGCATATTTGACTTGATTATATTTGATTAAGTCTTAAAAGTCTAGGAATAATAAAAATCATAGGTTATTATGATGACAAATCCGTTGCGATTAAAAACTACATCCTAGATTTACAGCAGAAATGCGAACAGACAATACCTGTCAGTAGGGGTGTAAACAAGCCTAGAGGCTCGAGAGCTACTCGTGATCGGCTCGGTTAAAAGCTCGAACGAGCCGAGCCTTAACGAGCCCGAGCCCGAGCTCGAGTCTGAAATAGAGCTCGTTTTGTTATCGAGCCCGAGCTCGAGCTTGAAATACAAAGCTTGTTTAGGCCCGCGAGCCTAAACGAGCCCATACAAAATTTTAATTTTTTTATATATAATATATTAATCACATTGATGAGCCGAGCTCGAGCCGAGCTTTGGCTCGTTTAAGCGATGTTGAAGTGAGCTCGAGCCGAGCTTTTTTGCTCGTTTAAGGTTGTTCTCAAAATAGTTCGAGCCAATTCGAGCCGAGCTCGAGCTTTGGGTTTTACTCGCGAGCCGAGCTCGAGCTCAAAGAAGTAGGCTCGAACCAAGCCGAGCTCGAGCTCGAGCTTCATAAAACCAAACGAGCCGAGCTCGAGCCTGGTCGAGCTCGGGCTCGGCCCGGCTGGTTGTCAGTACCAGTCGCAGTACAGTCTGACACGACAAAAACAAGACATGAAGATACGTCTACACAAATATTCTATAAAATTTTCTTCTGAAAATAACATGTGCCTTATATTATTTAGAAAAATTCCATTTAAAAACCAAATTGTCCAAGTCCGCAGAAAAGTACAGTAATCCTGCTGAAGTGTACAACATTCCGCAGAACGAAACAATAACTGTCCGAAAATCCCAAAAATAAATATTATTTATCATAAGTAATAATTTTGGTAGAAGTAAAACGCAGAGTCAGTAAACGAGACGGACGACGTAAACTATAAAAACGACACTTTTGTACCGGGTTCCTGAATGATAAAGATGATGTTAATTTCGAGGTTTTACTGGAGAGTTTTTCATGTTATAATTGCGGAAGTGGTCCCATCTACGTTGAAGGCATTGAGTTTCGAGCCATTGACAATGTACGTTGAGAAATATCTTTGGTTCTTATTCTGGCAACTTTGTTTATATTTTGAAACAAAGATCACTCTAGATTTATGGCATGGTCTTGTATATAATTGTATACAGCTGACACATGAAGAATCTGAGAAATCAAACTATGTCCAACAAATTAGGAGATCGAATTCGAACATGAGTCACATGCAACAAACTCCAGCTGACGATAATGAAATATTTGTTTTCTCCAAAAGCTCTGATCATCAATACTCTTATTATGAATTCTCTGACGAGGGGGCGGGAAAGGTCATTTTTGTTAGAAGTATAAACTTAATTATGTTAATGTTTATTATGCAACTTATTAATTCGAAATGTATTATGACTTATAAACTTAGAGATAAGCGGGTTGGATGTTCAAACGGTTTATGGCAGTTATTCCCGCCATAAACAACCGCCAAAATCTCTGATATATATACGTAATTTCCGGCAGTAAGATCCGGTATCAAGACAGTTTCATTATCAACCGAAATTGTCCATCATAACCTTGTTCCTGTCCTTGTTAATCAACTGCACGTTATCAAAGACAATATGTCTGTGAATCCAAATCAAAATGATGTTTCCGCTGGAATGAAATCGGGTTTACAACATACTGGTATCAGAGCCAAATCTGATAAACGTGTAGAAATCAAACCCAATTCAACCACTTTACCGTGCCAACACTGCACTGATGAACAAAATGAAAAAGTCCGACGAATCCCTCGCATAAAACTCTGCTACTATTGTCATTCTCCTGGCCATCAAATTTACAATTGCAAAGTCAAAGAAAACGATGAAGTGACACAATTGTTAAAGCAGGCGATAAATTCTGGAACGAAAAGGCAAGAAGGAGATGTACGCTGTCAGGATGAGATGATCGTTACAGGCACTGAAGGCGGATTATGGTCCGACATCTGGTATGTAAATCCGACGTTTGATCATCATTTTAGTGGTAATTTGAATGTTTTCAAGAGAGTGAAGCATGTGATGGGTGTAGAAACAAGAACTGGAATGAATAATTTTATGTTCATTAGAGGGGTAGGAAATGCAGAAATAAAAACTGGGAACGATACGATGAGAATACATAGCGTATTCTACTCACCGGATCTTGAACGTAATGTTCTAAGTCTTGATGAATTAACCCTTCAAGGGTTTACCGTCAAGAAATCCGGTGATATGTGCAAAATTTACCCCATGTTTTCATCCCCGGTTGCAAATACTGTAAGTGATGTGAGTGGGTTGTCAAAGGAAGAAGAATTAGGATTGTATGAAAAACGAAAGTTACAATCTTTATGTTCTGTAGATGATGAATTCAAAGAACACTACTTGAATTCATATTTTGAAACACTAAGTGTTTCAAATGAAAACGAGAATGACTGGACTCGTATGATCATTAGAGCACTCGAATTTCATGAATTTACTGATTGTAAAGTGCTGCTCAACATGATTGATGATCGGGAATTCATATTCAAGTATAAATATGATCTCGAATTGAAGTTTGAAGAGATGGTGGGTTGGTTCTTAAAAGAAAAGATGGGCATAACATCAAGATCAATTCCTCCTCTGTTAACTGATGGGAGAAAGATAAACTTGCTCGGGTTGTATGTGATGGTTGAGAGGGATGGAGGCTACCAAAGTGTGACTGTTGATAACTTATGGCCGGCAATAGCAAAAGATTTAGGCTTTGAATATCAAGATGGTGACTTTATAAGAGTCATATATGCCATGTATTTGGATATCTTGATCTACTATTATAAGTTTAAATCTACTGAAGAAAGGGTGCAGATTAAAGAGATGATGGAAGAAGGTGAAACCTCAAAGGCAGGCAAGGATAAAGGAAGAAGTAAGAGTGCAGATCCAACACCGGAGGATGCTGCTTCGGAGCATTATGCTCTATATGCCGAAAATAGCTGGGAAGGTTCATGGAATCTGCATAAGAAGCGTCGCCGTTTTGATTTCAATGAAGCAAGGAAAGCCGTGGATGAAGCGAATCGGAGTGTTCAAGCATATGCCTCCAAGCATAATCAAGTTTAGGGGGTTGTGTTAGAAGTATAAACTTAATTATGTTAATGTTTATTATGCAACTTATTAATTCGAAATGTATTATGACTTATAAACTTAGAGATAAGCAGGTTGGATGTTCAAACGGTTTATGGCAGTTATTCCCGCCATAAACAACCGCCAAAATCTCTCATATATATATGTAATTTCCGGCAGTAAGATCCGGTATCAAGACAGTTTCATTATCAACCGAAATTGTCCATCATAATCTTGTTCATGTCCTTGTTAATCAACTGCACGTTATCAAAGACAATACGTCTGTGAATCCAAATCAAAATGATGTTTCCGCTGGAATGAAATCGGGTTTACAACAATTTTTGTTGTATTGCTAACAAAGTTTATAGCATCTGAGAAATAAAAAAAAATTATTGTGGTTTTGGATATAACATCGTTAAACTCTTTGATGACAATTGTTCCAGTCAACTAAAGTGAATGGAAAGCAACATCTTATGCTTTCTGCAGAGGAGATTTTCTACGACTCTTCTAATGTGAAGCTTTTTCGTTTGAAACCCTCTGAACAATCCAGGTTTCCAATTTGAAAGATAACTCTCTTTTGTACATTTCCCATATATACTTGTTTATACAATATGATAGGCTATGTTTACTTAAGCAGTAGGTATATATTGAAGAACGAAGTTAATCAAGTCCATCCGAAGATCGGTTTCGGGCCGGTATCGTTTGTTTATTTGTTTTAGTTAGTAATGGGTCAAAACTGTTTATTATTTATATTTATGTATTTGGGCCGGAGGCCAATGTCTAGTGGGTCGAACAAATATCAAGTCCAGTTGGGTTATGTAAAGTTAGAGAACAAGCGGGTTTGGGCCGAAGCTTCTGAACCGGTACGTCGAGTATAACCGCATGAGCGGTTATGATGGAAACATCATATCTCTTCATGAAACGTCGTGACTCTTGGAAACGTACCTGTTCACTGCATTTAAAGTCGGCCGCAAACCCTTGTTCAAAACAGTTAGTTCGTTCGTTTCTGTATTGCAAGTTATTATTATTCAAGTTCAAGTTCGATTCAAGTTTGTTCGGTTAGTTTGGATTATCATTCACAAGTTTCAATTTGTTCGTTTTCATAATGATGTATTGTGATTACTGTGGGTTGTTTGAGAATGATTGTGTATGCGGTCACAACTCTATCCGTTCCGAATGGTCCTGGGTTTCCAATGACGATGATACCAACATTGGTATCAGAGCCAAAGGTTTAACAGGAACCGGAAGGAGTTGTGATCATGACGGGAACCGGGTATGTGGAGACAAAGGAAAATCGGTGGAAACCGATTACGGTGAAGATGTTGTTCGTAGTGGAAAGTGCGGCCGGGCGGCGGAAGAGGATGAGTACGCGCAGGGGAAGCCAACCATACGAACCAGGAAGTCACCGGTGAAGAAGTTTCCAAAGAAAATGGTCCCAAAGGGGTTCGTGAAGAAGTCCGGTAAGAAAGCAAGTGCACCGGTGGGAAGGCCAAGGAAACCGGGAATCCGTTGCTTCAAGTGCAAGCAATTTGGTCATATCGCCTCGATTTGCCCAAGGATAGAAACGGTTACAACGAGGGATACGTGTGTGTTAAAGAAGATGTTTGGATGTCGCTCGAAAGGGTTCGACATTTATGAAGATAAGTCGGAAGTTGACTTGGAACAAGATTATCTCAACGCATTTTATGATAATCTTGGCGTTGACAACGGTTACAAGAAAGAAAAGAAAGAATTCCAAGAATGTTTGGGTGATTACTGCGAAAGGGAATTCGAAAAGGAAAGAAACAAGAAAAGGGTGTACGGTGAAAATTCGAGGGCAAGAAAGAAGGAAGTTGTGTATTCCAAGAAAGCAAAGAAGGCGCTTTTAGTTTACATTGAAGGCGAAAAAGATAACCCGCGTCAATCAAAAGAAACACTTCGGGAACGAGCGTTAATTCTCTCACAACTCGAGGAAGACGTCATCGAAAGGAACATGATTATGGAAAGTTGTGTAGAACCGGGAGATCTTATAACGTTGCACGAAGAAATAAAGAAACACCAAAGGTTTTTCGATGCACCATTCGAAGAAGTCTTGATTTGGTTTATTATGGATTTTCTCGGAATCGTATGTGAAAAGGCAATGCCACCCGAGTTTATTGATGGCCGAGATCTTAGTCTCATCTTATTACATCGAATTGTAAAGCATAACGGAGGATTCAAGGAAGTAATGGAAAAGCATATATGTGGGATGTGATCGCGGCAAAGTACGGTTATGAACCGGATGATGCGTATAAGATGAAAGTTGCCTACATCTACTACTTGGAACTAGTCGAGTGGTACTTCGACTACATGAAGAAAGAGCGTGGGAAAAAGGAAGATGTCATGGCTGGAAATTCAAGCAACAACGGCGGTTGGCTCGAAGAATCAAGTGACGACGAAGTGGTGGTCAAGATAGAGGTCACCAACAATCGCAAGGAGTGATCACGGCCGGAGACTCGGATGTTCTTGCTTAGGGGGGTGAATGAAGAACGAAGTTAATCAAGTCCATCCGAAGATCGGTTTCGGGCCGGTATCGTTTGTTTATTCGTTTTAGTTAGTAATGGGTCAAAACTGTTTATTGTTTATATTTATGTATTTGGGCCGGAGGCCAATGTCTAGTGGGTCGAACAAATATCAAGTCCAGTTAGGTTATGTAAAGTTAGAGAACAAGCGGGTTTGGGCCGAAGCTTCTGAACCGGTACGTCGAGTATAACCGCATGAGCGGTTATGATGGAAACATCATATCTCTTCATGAAACATCGTGACTCTTGGAAACGTACCTGTTCACTGCATATAAAGCCGGCCGCAAACACTTGTTCAAAACAGTTAGTTCGTTCGTTTCTGTATTGCAAGTTATTATTATTCAAGTTCAAGTTCGATTCAAGTTTGTTCGGTTAGTTTTGATTATCATTCACAAGTTTCAATTTGTTCGTTTTCATAATGATGTATTGTGATTACTGTGGGTTGTTTGAGAATGATTGTGTATGCGGTCACAACTCTATCCATTCCGAATGGTCCTGGGTTTCCGATGACAATGATACCAACATATATATAATTATGATGAGCAAGAGTTTAAAATACTAAATCGTTTTCTTTTCTAATGTCATATAAAACACTAAAGATTCTCAAGTATAGGGATGTGACAAGTTTCACCTCTTGATTGTGGTGAAGTATGTAACCACATGACATTTTGTACATGCAGATTTCAAGAGGTGATCGAGGTTCTATCACAAACAGTAGTTCGTATCAAGGGCAAGATTCCTCAATGTTTATTTTCACCATATATATATTATAGGTGTTACCTGATATTCAAGCTTTCAGAAAAATGCCGTGGCCTACATTGTCTAGTGAAAGTACGAGGTCCGCTCCACCGAAGTAACATACTGATTTAAAATCTTTACATTAGGTCCCCAAACGCATGGAATATTCATGATATCGACCAGGTCCCAAAACAAAGAGAAGATGGATGGATGGAGGTTAATGTGTGGACATTTAAAACAAAGGATTTACAAACAAGGAATGAAAGTATTTTGGTGCATATGAATTTGAAACTTATAAGTTATGAAGGAACAACGTCGGGCCTTATTGTATATGGGCTCGAGTTTCGGCCAATGTAAGCATAAGCATCGCAGAAAATTCCGGCAACAGTGTATTCTTAAAATTATGTTTTAGTAACTTTCATTTTCGTCCAGAGGTTATTGTAATGTGGCTTCCGAAGAAAAACGTAATAAAATAGTTACTTTGTCAAAGGGCTCTCACTATCTGCACACCGAGTTTGCCTATCTGCACACTTAGGGTTTACATACGCTGCGTATTGACCAATACGCAGCATATAGGGTTACCACAATACGCTGCGTATTGACCTCTACGCAGCGTATGTAAGGGGTAGGTACACGACCAGACAGTCAAAGCTAGTACCATGTCAAATCAGTCTTACATATGGTGCGTATTGACCTATACGCAGCGTATACTACTAACCCTATACGCTGCGTAGAGGTCTCTACGCAGCGTATGTCAGACTGATTTGACAATGAAACGATGTTGTCCAGGCACGTGAATAAAGCAATACGGGGAGTACAGATCAATACGCTGCCTATTTGAGTAAATTTAAAAGTCTATTTAGCTCTGCTTTCTTTTCATCATTCGAACAAAAGCCACAATTCTTTCTTCTTCTTCTTCTTCTTCTGTGTTTCATAGTCTTCTTCAGTAGAGAATTTACACCCCAAACCAAAATCATTTGTTCTGTTTTTTGTTCAATCTTGTTAAAATGTCATCATTTTGGAACGATAATTATTTTGGTAATCGCTATTCTAACGACACATGGGGAGCAAATGCTGCCAATGAGGAGGAGGAGGTTGTGTCTAAAGTCCCTGTTGATCAAAAACCACAGTTGCCAGACTTGAACAAGACTCCCACTCCACCTGTTGATGAACCAAATTACCCGGCACATCAAGTGTATCAAGATTACGGATACGGGTATGAATATCCGTACGTGCAGCAAAGTGGATACGGTGCTGAGAATGCACCTGTTGATGTACCATATTACCTAACGCAGCAATCATATCCGGGTTACGGGGTATACGGGGATGAGGTGGATACGGAAGTTACAGTGGATACGGCGGTGAAGGTGGATACGGGGGTGAAGGTGGTTGCAGTGGATACGGGGGTGAAGGTGGATACATTGGATACGATAGATATGGGGATGAAGGTGGTTACAGTGGATAAGGGGGTGAAGGTGGATGCAGTGGATACGATAGATCTGGGGGTGAAGGTGGATACAGTGGATACGGAGGCTACGGTGGATACGAAGAACATGGTGGATATGGTTATGAGCCCCGTAACACATCACTTTATGAACCATCTACCCCGGGCAATCCGTTTGAAATAAATGAGGTATCACATTAAAATAATTACTATTACTATTATTATTATTATTAGAGTTATTATTATTATTATTATTATTATTATTATTATTATTATTATTATTATTATTAGAGTTATTATTATTATTATTATTATTATTATTAACATAACTTTTTATTATTTTTATTATTATTATTATTATTAGAGTTATTATTATTATTATTATTATTATCATTATTATTATTAGAGTTATTATTATTATTATTATTATTATTATTATTATTATTATTATTAGAGTTACTATTATTATTCACGTAACTTTTATTATTATTATTATTATTATTATTATTATTATTATTAGAGTTATTATTATTATTATTATTATTATTATTAGAGTTATTATTATTATTATTATCATTATTATTATTAGAGTTATTATTATTATTAGTAAAATTATTATTATTATTATTAGACTTATTATTATTATTATTATTATTATTATCATTATTATTATTAGAGCTATTATTATTATTATTATTATTATTATTATTATTATTATTATTATTATTATTATTATTATTATTAGAGTTATTATTATTATTAACGTAACTTTTTTTATTGTTATTATTATTAGAGTTATTAGAGTTATTATTATTATTATTATTATTATTATTATTATTATTATTATTATTATTATTATTATTAGAGTTATTATTATTATTAACGTAACTTTTTTTTAGCGTTTCATGTCTCTAACTGATTTGAAGAATTGGGTACAAGAAACGGGAAAGGAGTATGGTTACGTAATTGTTACACGTCGATCAAAAAATATTGGCGGTACTACTGGGATGGTATGGCTTATGTGCGACCGTAGTGGTGAGCACCGTAGTAAAGCAACAGTTAGGAAAGCTGGTAGCAAAAAAATCGGTTGCCCATTTTCATTACTCGCCATACGGGACGTGACGAATGACACGTGGGAGTTAAAAGTGGACTGTGCGAACCATAACCACGAACCTAGGACGAGTCTGTTGGGCCATGCTTTTGTGCGAAGATTTACTAAAGCCGAATACAAGCTAGTGGAGCAGCTAACTGCTCAAAACATGGAGCCACGTATCATATTTCAAACCCTAAGAAAGCAGTTCCCCGACAGCCTGCACGTTCAGAAAGACGTGCAAAATGCGGTACAAAAAATTAGAGCGACAATAATGGACGAAAAGAATCCTATTCAGGCACTGGAGAGCCTGCTGCATGACCGCCGATTCATTTACGACACCCGACAGGATCCCAAAACAGATGTCGTAACAGAGATTTTCTTTGTTCATCCTTATTCAATCACTATGTGGCGTGCATTCCCGCACGTGATGTTGATCGACGCGACCTACAAAACAAACCTCTACAACATGCCATTTGTCCAGGTTGTGGGTATGACGTCGACTGGGAAGTCTTTTTGTATCGCACATGCCGTTATTTGTAAAGAACGAAGGGGTAACTACATGTGGGTGCTTGAGCGGATCAAGTCAATATTGCATGAATGTATGATGCCGCGTGTGATAGTCACGGATAGGGAGCTTGCCCTAATTAAGCGTGTTCTAAAGTATTCCCGAACGCAACCAGGCTTCTATGCCACTTTCACATCCAACAAAATATAGCTAGAAAGTGCAAGAAAGGGTTCGATAAAGAAGATTGGGGGAAATTTATGTCGTACTGGCGGAGATTGTGCGAATCTTCATCAGAGCCCATGTACAAGTACAACTTGGAGAAAATGTATAACCGACTCGTGGTTGCCAACCGAGAAAGTAAGTGTTCCTTCAACAAACGACTCACCCAATCTATTATATTTTACACACGCTTTTACATTTCATTATTTTATTTTTGCAGGTGTCTATGATTACGTCTACGAAAACTGGCTCAAAGACTATAAAGAAATGTTCATTTATGCGTGGACCGATAAGTGTCGCAACTTTGGTCAGCGCACCACCAACAGAGTTGAGAGCCAACACGCAAATTTAAAAAGATACATTACGCGCGGGAGTTCATTGGAGCGAATAGCAAGATGCATCATTGATATAGTTGAAACTCAGTACGATGAAATACAAAAAAGTTTCACTGAGAGCATCGAAAAAACGATGAACCACCACAGACACCGAATGTTGGACAACCTACGTGGAAAGGTTTCCCATGAAGCACTTGATTTGCTGGAAAAAGAGCTACTGAGGAAGATGGATGTGTTGTGGAAACTTAACGCATCATGTGGTGCCATATGTGGCTTAGCAAAGGATTGCCGTGTGCTTGTAGGCTGGAAAACTACAAATGTACAGGTAAAAAATATTAAAACTACAAACCTTTTGTTATTTTGTACGATTTAGCTGTTTCTCACACCGTATTAACTTAACTGTGCAGGGCGTATAATACAACTCGACGACATAGATGTATTCTGGCGTAAGCTTGACTTGCTCCCGTGTAAACTGGTAGACGAGGAGGTCGATGTTGTAGTAGAGCTAAATAATATGCGGCAACATTTAGAGGCACAGTCCCCCGTTCAGCAAAAGAGTTTGCTTTCAAAGATAAAAGCGGTCTTCAACCCGAAATCGCCAACCAAGAAACCACCGATCGTCCAGCAAAATACTCACGGTCAACCTACATCAAAGGAAGTACAAGAAAGGCTAGATGAAGCTGCGAGGTTAGACGAAGCTGCGAGACACAACTCCTATGGCGAGGACAGCAGCGTATATACCGCTTCCCCCAAACATAGGTACGATTTACCCCGACACAGCTCATACGTACCGTCAGAGGGCTCTCGTGGAACTGGTTCGGTTATAAAGTCTGAAAAACCTAAAATGCAACGAAACAGTTCAACGAGTTATAAAAACAAGGAGACGCGGGATGATAAGGGTTTTCCATTAATGAAGGTGGACGAGCACTTGTTAAGCATTCAGAGGTTTAAGGATCAAATTCCCTCAGAGTTTCACTCTTACATATCGCGTATACAAGATGTGACCCCAGACGGTCATTGTGGGTACAGGTCTGTGGCTGTCGGGTTAGGTTTTTCGGAACACGCATGGTCCAATATTCGAAGAGATTTACTACTGGAGATTGACCATAACAAGGCGCGTTGGAAGCATATATTCGAAACATATAACAAAGGAGACTTTGAACGAATACGTAAGAGTATCGAATGGCATTCATTGAAAGCGTGCGGTCCAAGTCACGGGATGGAAATGCCCCAGGTAGGGCTTCTCGTAGCGCAAAGGTATAATATTGTCCTCCACGTGCTAAGCATCGAATGGAGCACTACCATCTTCCCATTAACGGATGCCCCACTAGATCCACGACCTCAAGCGATAACGCTCGTACATGTTGACAGGGGACACTTCATACATGCTAAGTTGGAAGGAGACTACCCCATGCCTTTAGCGACCCCGTTGTGGTTGATACATCGATCAATAGCTGCGGAACGGTGGGAAGAAATGTATAGACCGTGGTTACAACACTACTACGAGTTAATCAATCCTAAGCAGACAAAGACAGAGAACCGAGTATAAATGAAATCGAAGATTAACCGAAAACTTGTATTTTTGTAAATTGTAGAATTTTTTTAATTTATAAAGTTTGTATCATTTTCAATTTTTATAATTTATTCATAATTTTTGTATTATTTATCAAAGGAAAACACAAAAAAAATAAAAAAATGGAACTTTATATACGCTACGTAGGAATCCCTACGCAGCGTATGTAATGCAAAGGACAAAAAAGCCCCTGTTTTTTGTTCCGTATTGCCTCAACACAAGGGCAAAACAGTAAAATGAGCATTGTCAAAGGCAGCGTATGGATCCATACGCCGCGTATGTAAAAGGCGGACAATTTCCCCCCAAACCAGGATTTCAAAACCTATACATGTTAAACTACTATTTTGCCCTTGTGTTTGGGGCAATACGAGGCTAACTGTAAGGGTAAAAATGTCATTTTACAACCTTTGTCTATGCTGCGTATGGAGCTCTACGCAGCCTCTGTAAGTTTCAGGATAATAATAATAATAATAATAATAATAATAATAATAATAATAATAATAATAACAATAATAATAATAATAATAATAATAATAATAATAGTACAAGGCAGCATAGAGATCCATATGCAGCATATATGGCCTTCGTAAATGACTGTTTTACCCTTATTGTCAGCCTCGTATTGCCCCAAAACAGAAGGGTATGGCAAACTGATTAATGTTATACGCTCCGTAGGGATCTCTACGCTGCGTAGAGGTACTGATTTAAATCAGGGAAATACGACGTCGACTAAATAATTACGGGCCTAACGAGCGTCGAAACTAAGTCCGTCGTTAAACTGTTTAACGACAGACTTAGTTTCGACGCTCGTTAGGCCCGTACGCGCCTTACGTACGCGCCTTATATCCGGAAATGCACGTTACCAAAGACTTCCCCGACGGGAAGCGGTTTAAGAACAAGGACGGCACGCAATATCAGCTTCAACAGCTGCCGGCGGAGTTCCCTCCGTATTATCCCCCGCGCGATCCGGAGGCGCCGGAGCCGTATGAGCCGACCGTCGTCATTCCGCAGCCACCACCGCCGCGTGGACCACCAGGGGCGCCTCAGTTCCCACGCCATGTTTGGCCCGGTGCTGACCCATCATATCAGCGGCAGCTTCGGTTATCTGAAAGAAACAATTATCTGCTGGAGTGGGTGGCTGCGGCGCAGCAGCAGCAGCGACAGCATGACGGGTTACCTCCACTACCCTTCATTACGGATGCGGAATGGGATCAGCATCAGCAGCAGCAGGAGCAGCAGCAGGACCAGCAACAGTAGTATTTTATACTTTTGTTATGTATGCACAAACTTTTATTGTATATATCAAACTCTTGTATATATCATTTTGTTATGTATGCACAAACTTTTATATTGTGGTGTACATATAAAATTATGGCAGGTTATATAACATGTTCTGTTGTATCGATAAAGTTCTGGAATATAACAGGTTCTGTTTGCAATTAAAATTCAGAAGGTTATATACGCTGCGTATAGGTCAATACGCATCGTATATAAATGTTCATATACACAGCGTATTGACCTATACGCAGCCTATATAAGTGTTCATATACGCTGCGTATAGCTCAATACGTAGCGTATATGATAACTACTACATATAAGTATTAAGTTTCATAATCTAACAGCTCCGAGACGGAGGATAAACTGGTTAAGGCGTTGCAGTTCTAAAAGATAGGTCACGAGTTCGATCCATGCAAGGGCCGGTTCTTTAAAGAAGACCCCCTTTTATACAGATTTTAGATATATTTACACTTTGGTCCCTGAAGTTTCAATTTTTACACAAATGGTCCCTAAAGTTTCATAAATTGACAAAAGCAGTCCCTGAAGTTTCATAAATTTACAAAAATGGTCCCTGATGTTTCAAAAATTGACAAAAATGGTCCCTGAAGTTTCAAAAATTGATAGAAGTGGTCCCTGAAGTTTCGAAAATTGACAGAAACGGTCCCTGAACTGTTCAGTTAAGTATGCTAACGGAGTTAGTGTTTAAAGAAGAAATCTTTATATGAAAGTTAACCTGGCTAAAACATTCAGTTAAAATAGTTTCAATAATGACCATATTAGTCCCTGAAGTATGAGTTTCATAAAATGACCGATTCATTAACGTAACTTTTTTTTAGCGTTTCATGTCTCTAACTAATTTGAAGAATTGGGTACAAGAAACGGAAAAGAAGTATGGTTACGTAATTGTTACCCGCTACGCAGCGTATATGAAACAGCTGCAAATCTGGGGTCATTTTGGTAAGTTTGAAGTTACAAATTTTTGCCAGGTTTGTATACGCTCCGACGCAGCGTATACAAACCTGGCAAAAATTTGACACTTCAAACCTACCAAAACGACCCCAAATTTGCATCAGTTTTATATACGCTGCGTATTGACCAATACGCAGCGCATAGGAACCTTGTTTTCTGTGCAATGATTGGTTATCAGGGCACTGAGATCTATGGTCTATCTACGTTGCGTATTGACCAATACGCAGCGTATAAGGTAAACCCTATACGCTGCGTAGTGACCAATACGCAGCGTAGATAAACCCTAATTTTGCTAGGGTTTGGTGTGCCAATAGGCACTTTAGTGTGCCAATAGGCACACTCTTGTCAAAGTTTATGTACTTTTGTGTAACGTGTGGCTTGAGGAATGTGCAAAACTAAACATTTCGCTTGTGTATTGAAGGAATTATTTTCAATATATTTTGGGTCTATAACATGCGGTTTGATTTGGGATATCTCAGTATATTACAGTAGGGATTCGTTCAAGCCCAAGTTGAAAGAGTGATTTGAATGGATAGCTAATTGGGTTGGGCTGAACATTAAAAATGGCAGATGCAATAAATTCATGAGTCAAAATTTACTGGCTCAAATGTGTACTGGTTAAGGGACCTTGGTCAAGTCCGTATAGAATGTGCGATAATAACATCTGGCAAATAAGGGATTATGATTTTGTGTTTATTTGGAATAGCTTGTTTGATATCCCTTGTGCCATGTCAGCAATCCGGTAGGATCATACTGGGCGATTGGCTTCTTGGTTAATGTTAGATGGATCATCAAAGCGAGTTTGTTTGGTTGTTGGGAGTTGAAAGACTTGATTGTGTATGTGATTTAACCACCATAATTCGGTTAAGTTTGTTTTCTATATGGTGACAATTGAAAGGGACATAAAAATGATTAGAATATGAAATGAAATAATTGGGAGGCAAATCTTAAAGTCAACTATTGCACCTTGGTCAACAGTGTTCAAAATGTCAAACGGAAGGCTTGAAGTGGAAAGGATCAACGTTTGAAGATTAGTTTGGAATTTCATATGTTTTGTTATATATAGTTTGCTTGTATAGATCTGGTGGAATAATGATTGTAATAATGTGGTTGGAGTTAGAGGTGTACAGAAAGAAACTGAATCCTATTGATCCAAAAAATAATCCGAAACCAATCCGATAGTGTCGGACCCATGAATTTCTTTATGGGTTCATCATTTTCGATGGTCAGATTTCTCGCAACTAAATACTAAAATTTTCGGGTCGGACAGCCAGACCGGGTCAGGTGGTCGTGTTTAGATATAAATGATAGACCAATGTGTACCAAAATTAGTTTTAATGCATAAAATCCAAAGGGTAGCCAAGAAAGAGTGTCATATCACTCATTATCATAAAATATACTACACACAAGTCCACTTTCTACTTTGGATTTTTGTGTATTGAAACTAAAGTAGTGAAATTAGGATACCCACCCCGCATGATTACAATATTGTATATGCGTTAAATTTGGAAAGCTTCTTCGGTACTGTATCTGCTGTGCTATAGTTTGATTCCTAAATGATGTAATTTTTTTACTGTGTGTAATCATGCATCATTTGGGAATTTTATGGTTGATTCTGCATATGATCTTTTCTGATTCTTAATCTTAAATGGTAGATATTGTTAGTTTTGGTGGTTCAAACTAATTAATCCATTTCCGCTGTTAAAAAAGATCGAATTTTTTACAGAAATAGGTGTTTTAGGCCAGAAAAGAGTGCCATTAGGTGGTCACCAACATTGTTTTCATATATAGGTAAGTTGCACATTCATTCAGCGACCTTCAAGAGAATTTTCTGCAAAAAGTTAGAGGTTCTGCAAAAGCTGCACATTGTCGGGAAAGTCGCTGTTTCAAAGTACAATCTTGCTGAAAGTCGCTGATTCATTCTACAACCTTGCTGAAGGTTGCTGTTTCATTCTACAACCTTGCTGAAGGTTGCTGTTTCATTCTACAACCTTGCTGAAGGTCGCTGAATCATTCTACAACCTTCATAAAAGTCCAGCTTGCATCATATAAAGTATGTATGTAGAGTCAATTAATATCAAGTATGTTTCGACACTCGTTACGTACGCTCGTTACGATACGGACCTATGCAGGTCCGTATCGTCCGTAATCAGCGTAGGTCCGTATCGTCCGTAACGAGCGTACGTAACGAGTGTCGAAACGTAGGTAGTCGTTAATATATAATATTTTTATTATTTGTCGACGTCGTCTGTAACGAGCGTTGGTCCGTATCGAGCGTCGAAACGTAGGTTGTCGTTAATATATAATATTTTTATTATTTAGTCGACGTCGTCCGTAACGAGCGTAGGTCCGTATCGAGCGTCGAAACTTAACTAGTCGTTAAGATATAATATTTTTATTATTTCGTCGACGTCGTCTGTAACGAGCGTAGGTCCGTATCGAGCGTCGAAACGTAGGTAGTCGTTAATATATAATATTTTTATTATTTAGTCGACGTCGTCCGTAACGAGCGTATGTCCGTATCGACTAGTTATGTTTCGAATAGTTAAAAATATTAAGTTTCGACGTCGACTAAATAATAAAAATATTATATATTAACGACTAGTTAAGTTTCGACGCTCGATACGGACCTACGCTCGTTACGGACGACGTCGACAAATAATAAAAATATTATATATTAATGGCTACCTACGTTTCGACACTCGTTACGTACGCTCGTTACGGACGATACGGACCTACGCTGATTACGGACGATACGGACCTGCGTAGGTCCGTATCGTAACGAGCGTACGTAACGAGTGTCGAAACATACTTGATATTAATTGACTCTACATACATACTTTATATGATGCAGGCTGGACTTTTATGAAGGTTGTAGAATGATTCAGCGACCTTCAGCAAGGTTGTAGAATGAAACAGCAACCTTCAGCAAGGTTGTAGAATGAAACAGCAACCTTCAGCAAGGTTGTAGAATGAATCAGCGACCTTCAGCAAGATTGTACTTTGAAACAGCGACTTTCCCGACAATGTGCAGCTTTTGCAGAACCTCTAACTTTTTGCAGAAATTTCTCTTGAAGGTCGCTGAATGAATGTGCAACTTACCTAGATATGAAAACAATGTTGGTGACCACCTAATGGCACTCTTTTCAGGCCTAAAACACCTATTTCTGAAAAAATTCAAAAAGATCTTGATATGATCTTGTATATTTTTGGTTTGACTTATGAAAATGAGTTTGACCCCAAAGTGTAAAAGACGTTGTTGACATCAAAGGCTTGACTCCAACAAAGTCAAAACAACTCCCCTGAGGCCACGTGCCCTCTAAACCGGCCCTGAAGTGGGCTATTTAAGAATCCCAGCTTCAATAGATAAAAATGACCCACCAGGATTTTTGGGTATATCTAGTGCAAGTATTATTACTTTTTTTTATTGTAATATCTATGCACTTGTACAAAAAATACAAAATCATCAAATTTTTTTTGATAATTTATAACAACTAGTGAGATTACCCGCGCTACACTATGGGATTTCGTTCGATATCTATTCGGATTCAATATAACAACTAATCGAAAGAAAGAAACTCAAAAGAATATTGACAAATTTTTTACATCAATCGAAAACCATAAAAATAAATTTAAATTCGACAGCGAGATGGTGTGATTTTAAATTAATTGTAAATGAAAACTTAAACGTTATCTTAAACTAGTAATAATCAACCCCGCGTTGCGGCGGGGGCATGTATAAATTCTTTCGTAACACATCAATTGTAGCAACTCCAATTGTAGCAACTCTAATCGATTAGGCCCTAGAACACACTATTTTACATATATCCATGCTAAGTTGCATAATTTTATAGATTGTGTAAATAAAAAAAAAAGTAGCTTATACATCACAAGATACATACAATAATATCCCTTCGAAGAATATTATGTTTTGTTTAATGACACAAAATTTTTACTACCGCCTTCAATGCACCATGATCCAAATCTTTTTGTTGTTTTGCCACATCCATCTCATTAATAAAGTTATAAAGAAAATGGATTTGAAAGGAAGTAAAAAAGGTAAAAACGAATATAAAGACATTCGAATGTAGCAGTGAACAGTGAGTAAATGGGGATCAAATCTTTGTTTGTATGTCGCTTGAAAAAATAGTACAATAACTTCATTCCCGACAAGTTTTTTTACATTTATTTGTTAATCTTTTTTTATAACTTGAAATATAATATAAAGATTTAACTTCAACAAAAACCGTAAGTAGCGTCGCATCAAAATTTCTTACGTATATTTCTAATAGTCCTTGAACCCATAATCTCTAAAAGTGTATCATAATTAATTGATAAAACGAAAAATAAGCCCTCAACACCTTGTTGTCCCTGTTATACCTCACATTTAGTACAACTTGAGTAAATTTTTGTTATAAACCAAATCTTTATCATCTAAAGTACCTTTGGTTTTCTTAACTTGTTCAAGATGCTTACACAAACAAAATAAACCAAAGATATAACTATAGTCACTAAAAAATTATGTATATAGCCACCAATCAACACCACAACCACCACCACCCCACCCCAATCAAAACCACTAATCCATCCCCACCATCACCAAAAGGCAGCACCACAAAACCACCATACCAAACATTAAAATCCCATAAAATAAACACCACCTTTTTCATTCTTTCAACTTGAAAGTGTATAAAATACCAAAAAAAAAAAAAAAAAAAAAAAAAAAGCTCAACAAAAAAAAAACCCACAAAAATTTAGAATTAAAACATTGGATTAAAGAATCTAAAGGCTCAGACCAACATGACAACCGCAAAAGCTCATGAATCCATCATTGCTTAAAAAGGATAGAAAGTATAAACTATAATTAGGGTTCAGGTATGGTTTACCCTATGATCATCACCACCCTATTTGATCAATCTCAGACGAAGTTAGCATCATCTTCATGGATTTTATCTCAGAGAATCTTCAAAGCAAAAGATTCAAAGCGGGAAACAGAGAACAAATGAAGGCACCAGACGGTTTAAGCCCCCCGCCGCCATAGACGGCCGGAGCCACCGGCATCGGCGAGGCAAACGACAACCTCTTTCTCTACTTCTCACTCTATAATCAACGCACATTTCTCTCTCCATATTTGTCAATCGCAGATCAATAACCACCATGGGAATGGCATGTGTTGTCGGACAAGGAGTAGAAAAATAAACCTAAATGGTCAGGGAGATAAAGAAACAGATATTGAAGATGATTCAGGGTTTCTCTATCTAAAACCAAAAGTATTTTATGAAACCTTTATGTGTTACCAACAACATATACTCCAAGTATGAGTCACTAAATCTACTTAATTATAATACAAAAGTAGCACACGGATAAAAGAAAGTTACCTTACAGTTTATTATGCATAGGGTACAAGCAATATTGCATAGTTGCAAATTATATCTTTATATAATATAATAAATAAATAAATAATATCCACAAAACACACTTTAAACATGAGGTACAACCAACTAATGCCCATTTGTGTTACAGATTGATAATGATAATATATTATATAGCTTCAATAAAAAAAATGAACATAAAACTAAAACACTAAACATAAAGAAAAGTATAGAAATATAAATAATAAAGTCTAGAAAAAAAAAGCAAGAAAGAAAAAAAAAAGTGCATAAAAATAATCATAGAAACGTGTTATATTTGTGTTAACATATTCTGAAAAAAAAAAATACATCGAAACGTAAACCAACTTGAATTTGTACCGAGACTTGCACTAAAATAAACACGTAAGAAAATAGTTACGGTGAGTTGCGGCGATTTCAAAACGTAAAATGACTCGAATTTATGAAAACGTATTATATTTTACTCTACTCGTTTCCGAACAAAATTTACGTCAAAACGTAGAGAAATTGAAAACGTAAATAAAAATAAGCGCGAAAGTGTTATATTTGACCCGACTCATTTTCAAAAAAAAAATACTTTAAAATATAGACTAACTGAAAAGTACATAATTATACGGATGTGAACATATTATACTTGACCCAACTCATTTCCGCAAAAAAAATTTACATCTAAACGCAAAATAACGCAAATCAATTCTAATTTATACCAACACGTGAATAAAAATAAACACGTAAAACTTGATTACAAAGTTTTTATAAAGTTAAAGGGTTGTAAGTAACTCTGAAAGTTAAGAGGTAAAAAAATATAAAACAAAAGATAAAAGAAATCATAAAAGTATAAAAGAATAAAAAAAAAACTAAAAGCAACAAATGCCTACCATGTAGATGGCAACCACTGTTCAAGCAATAAAATGAAAAAACAAAAAAAGCAAAAGGTCAAAAAAGTCAAAATGGGAAAAAAATAAAACTATAAAAACAAAAAAAGGTAGAGACAAAATGGCAAAAAAGTAAAAAAGCAAAAAAAATAAATAAAGATTAAAACACTGTTCATACGTTTTGATAAATGTAATAGAGTTAATAATTTGATACCGATACCTATACTCATATATATAATATATAGTTTTTGATTTTAATATGAGTTGCTTATGATATTTTCCGGTAATTTCGCACTAACAGTACTAAAACCAATGGAAATTGATACGTTATACGGGGCATTTTTTTGTTAATACATTTTTTTATTTACCAATGGGGTGGTGGTCCATTAATGGCAAAGGCAATTATTGCTTTTAAAACACCTTAGGAGTGGGAGGTCTTGGGTTCAAGTCCCATAGACAGCAATAAAGAAATTTACCATTAAAAAAAACATTTTTTTATTTTTAAATCCTTGACCTTTTTCAATATGTAAAGAGGTATTTATTTTGTAGAGGTATTTAAATGTAGCATTTAAATTATAATTATTCGTAGGATGATTATTGCGGAGATAATCGTTTTTAAGCAAAACTTTATTAACCATACGCCCAGCTAGTAAATCACTAGCCCGAAGAGAAAAACAAACTAATTACATGAAAAGGAGGGAATATATGTTTCATCCACTCGATCCAACTAATTTTGTGTTTACTATATCGACTAGAACGCCAAAAAAGCCGACATAGAGATAATCGAATCAAGCATCAAGACTTTATCCCCCTTTTGTTGGCCATGAATTCTATCATTTCGCTCTCTCCAAATACTCTATCATGAGCTAAAAATACTAGCTTCAATCGTGATCATCTTAACTTTATCAACGAACTTAAATCCAACCAAAAACAAATTGAATGAAGATTTATATAAACCGGAAAAGAAATATCGAGCCATCTCCCAATGCCACTCCAAACTATAGCAGTAACTCTACAATCCCCAAACACGTGCTCCACGGTCTCCGCCGATAAAGAACAAAGCGGACACATAGTAGACGAAATATCAATACTCTTTTTGCTCAGATTAAATCTAGTAGAGACACATGTACGTTCACTTTCCAAGGCACTAACATGTTCCAACTCTTAGCATGGTGGTAAGAAGACGAGCGGAAGACATTAGTAGATGTGATTGTGATTAGAAAAGGCCTATTAATGTTGTTTAGAATATATCAACTTTTAGTTAAATGTTTGATGTAATTGTTAGCCGCTCAAAAGTAGATTACCATATTGTCATGATCCGTCTAAATACACAACTTTCTTCGCGAGTGCGAGTTCTGGAAGGTTCCGAAACACTAAAGATGTGTCTCGAGCTGCCTGGAAGTTTCCGGAACAACCTACAAGTTGCTGGAACATCTTGGCACCAGCGGAACACTCTAGATCAGCCAAGAACACTCTAGAATGACCATGAAAACACTTAGAAATCATGGATGTTTTGAAGGAACTCTCTAGAATTCAGCTCATAAATATCTTAGATATTTGTATAGAATTATCTAGTTAAGAATTCTCTAGAACTAGCATGAACTAGTATAAATAGGTGATGAAGGTCTCATTTTGAGATCACCCCACATAACCCATCATAACTCAATCATAACTCAACTTCTTGTAAACACTTTGTACTTGTAACTTTGTTCAAGTAATACATAACCTTCTTTGTTGTAGTATTGCACTACAAAATCATACCTGTGATCCTCATAAACAAAGACTTCCGCTGCTATACATAACCAAACCCATCCAAAAGGCTGAACTTAGAAATATTCTAAGTGTCGCACGAGAGTCCGAGAATCACTCCGTGACAGTATGGTAGCTTAAATATAGTAGAGGACACTCGGGTAGCTTAGAAAGTATAAAAGAACCTTCGTGGTGAATGTAATTGTAGCATAGGATATTTAGGCAGTCTTGTATACTATTAGGGAAGTTTGGGTATCCTCGGGAGACTTAAATCGTTGTATACGACCTTTGAGAAACCTCAAGAGCGATGTGAGACCTTCAGGCATGGTTGTAAAAATTCCGACTAGGTGCCGATTAATCCCCGATTAATCGCTAGTCCCCACCCCGCCGCCCGATTAGCGACTAGCGATTACTACAACACTGCCTTCAGGTAGCCTAAATAGTTATATCCATGTAGAGGACCTTTGACAACTTCGTAGTTGTGAGGACCCTTTTTGCACCCACTGGACTAAAATGGCAACAATGTAACTTTTTTGCACCCACAGGTGAAAAAATGAAACCTTTAGACCAAACTGGCAAAATGACTCAAACCACAGGGACTAAAATGGCATTTAACTCTAGCTAAAAATTTACTTTAAACATACTAATGTGTCACCAAACATGTAACTTGTTTCACTTGAGCGACCTTTTGGTTGCACAAATGAAAGCCTTTTTTACCCTCCTACAAACAATTCTTTGTAACTAACATGTGGTAACTGAGCCGAGTCATTCATAGTTCAAAGTTAAAAAATATAAAGTCGAGCCAATCACCGTTCACCCAAATTTTTGTATAGTTAGTGGGATGTAATTCTTTGTACCTCATCAAAGAAACCAAGAGTTGAGGGGTGTTCACCGATGGAACACGACTTTCCCGGTGCCACATTTGCATTTTTGAAGGGATCTGGGGGAACCCGCAAACACGGGTGGCAGTGTTTCCGGTCTGGTACCACAACTGTCTCTCTCTCCACACACAAACGCAATATCTCTCTCATATCCTTTCTAGAGTAACTAGTCCCTGGTCATGATAACCGAAATAGTGGCACATGACATTAGATTGAATCCTTTATTAATATTATATTAGATTCATTGACATACATGGTTTAATAAATTAATATAAGCTAGGGCTATAAATGCTTTTTTTCAAATCTTTTTTATTTTTAATATATAAAATTGGTAATTATCTCATAAAAACATTTTAAATTAATAATATTATTAAGATAGAAAGGTAATACAACTAACATATAAAATAGAAGAATAAAGGTAAGGTCTTAAGGTCTAATTTTAATTTTAAATTAAATAAATTGGTAATCCTACTAAAACTTGTCAATTTTTACGCTAAGTGACGTTACTTGCGGTTTGATATAAACTTGACAAAAGTGGTAATTTACTCTTGAAACAAATACAGAGGAGGAATATGAAGAGAATTCGGATTAGTGGACTATAAATACAATACAATACAAAACACTCAGAGGGAAGAAACAAGTAAAAAAAGCCCTAGAATTAGAATGGATTCATCGGAATCGGAGTCTGCAAAGATAGTCCTTTCCATAGACGATCTCCTGATGAAAATCTTAGCCGGATTACCTCTACATCCCTACGCCTGTTCAAATCTGTCTGTAAGCGATGGTTATCCCTCATCACCGATCCTACCTTCAATGCCCTCCGCACCAGAACCCCTAACGCCGATCACCCTAAAGGTTTGTTATTCCAACTACAATCGTCATCTTCTGTACTTGTATACATCTCATTCCAATTGGATGCCCCTCCTACTCGTTTGATAAGATTCCCTTACGCCACAAATTCGCAGCGATACTCCTATTGTATAACGACCGCCCTGATAAGTTATATGTATACAACCCAACCATAAATCAGTGTAAGTTGCTTCCCCTGCCCCATGTTTGGGTACCAAACAGATCCCTTAAAGCTATGGCAATAGCTTTTGATCCTCCAATCTCACAACACTACAAGCTTGTCTACGCTCACCAAGATTTTACTAGGCCTGGTACACCTGTTCATGTAGAGATTTACTCGTCGGAAACAGGCGTTTGGAGGGCTTGTGAGCGGACTTTTCAGCTAATATCTTTTGTAGCCTTTGATCATGTGTAAGTTAGAGGACTTCGACACATGCGCGCACGAGAATGTGTGTCAAAATGTGTTCTGGATTATACATGGATCGCCTATGCTAAAGACCTTGGCAATTACCAATTGTGCTTATGTAAGTCTGTTATTACTTTTTACTAGGGATTAGTTTTTTACTTTATTATTTGTGGTTTGTGACAAAGTTTACATTTTTATCAGGTACCATCGGCTGCGCCACTACCCGAGTCCCTAAACTTGAAGGTGTTGGAGTTTAGTGACGTTGTGTACCATGGATTAATGCCTGTGTTTCAACTTTTGGAAGGTTGTCCCAATTTGGAGCATCTTTGTGTAGGACAAGTGTATATCCTGCTGTTTTTTTATTTTTATTTTTTAAAACTGATCTGTTAAACTTTCTACCAGCTGACTCTGTGTTTGACCTGTGTTAAACAGCTTCGACAGTCTGAGTGGGACGCAGATGTATCTCCGCCGAGATGCATGGTGGATAGAATGAGGACGGTGGAGCTTAAACGCCATCGTGAGGAGGGGAGTGCAGCGTTTGCGTTGGCAGAGTATGTCTTGCAGCATGCTAACCGGCTGAAGAAACTCTTGATCACATGCGTCGAAGACATGCCACAACAAGATGTGGTGAGGATGCGTAAAGGACTGACGGAGGGCTCAATAGAATCCATGTGAGACGCAGCTGACCCGTTCATGTTCATCATTAGATGTTGACCACGAGTAGTCAATACTAACCCTCCAAGATTACCAACACCAGGACTGTTCATTAGGGGAGTTAAGTCATTTACACCTCATCTAAATTCTCAAAATTACCCTTTTGCCCTCCCACATTCTGACTTTTCTTCCCATTTCCACTGTTTGGTTGACTGTTATTCTTTGATGAAGTTGAAATTCTCTTTTAGAAATTACATATATAGAAATCTTAAAAGCTTGTGATCATTGTAAGTGATCAGAAACACAATGAACTTTTTTCCTTTTTAGAAATTACATATATAGCTTTGGTCGAAGATGGTGCATGTGAGATAGCGGTTATCATGTTTGTTGTTTGCAGCTATTCAAGCGTTGACACATTTTAGATTATCAGAGTGATTCAATAGATAACATATTTTAGATTATCAGATGATCGGATCACTGCATTAAGATTAGCGGAAATGCCCACATAATGTAACAAAACAGTGTTGCAACATAGGGGTGCATCATGTGCAGGCTGTTTTAAACCAACTGTGTGCATAATCCTCGATGGCGGTTTGGGTATTATATATGTTTGTTTTGATTATTAAATGGTGATGTGTTTCTGTTGGTGCATATGTCTGTCGACTTCGTCTTGTATCGAGTCTTGTATTAGTCTAGTTAGATCAGGGCACGTAGAACGAGAAAATGAGAAATATGTAGTTTAGAGGTATTTCGCACGAAATGAGAAACTGCCATTTCGCGCGAAATGAACTGGTCATTTCGCATGAAATAGTCATTTCGTGTGAAACTGATTTCGCTTGGACAGTTTCGTGCGAAATAGCCATGCCTATAAATACCTGCCTTGTCATTTCATTTGTAAAGATCTGATTCCGGTGCAGAAGTGCTGCCAAAGTGTCTCCAGCCTGTAAATCTTTGTGTTTCCAATATAAGAGACAGTTTAAAGTAATTCTTGTGCAAATCAGCTGAAACGACTTCGATACGACTGAATTCCGCCTCTCGTATCGTCGAGAACTCTTCTGAACGACTCGTTTGGGTCTACGAACGATCCTACAAGTGGTATCAGAGCTCAGGAGGAAGAGTTCTTACCATTTCAGCTGCAAATTTTGATTTCTACACCTTCTTTTCAAAATTAAACAAGTTTTCACGGTCAAAATGACTTAATTTTCTCACATTATATGCGAAACTGTGTTTTAACAAAGCCTTGAAAGAATTAGACCTAAAATCAAGCTAAAACTTGATCAAATTTGACAAAAAACAGGCCGATATGATGACATCAGTAGCATTTCGCACGGATTGAGTATTTCATTTCGCACGAAATCGCTCCAGATTATTCTATTTTGTAGGAAATCAACTCATTTTGTTTCTAGGGTTATTTCGTTTGATCATTTCGCACGAAATCATCCCATTTCGTATGAAATCACTTATTTCGCACCAAAGTCATCTATTTCATGTGAAAATCCATCCGCTTTAAAGTTCATATCGCATCAAGGACCATTTCGCACCAAAGTTCATTCCGTTTGAAAAATTATTTCGTTTAAAAGTTTAAAAGTCTGATCTTGTGAAATTTAAAAAAAATCATGGAAGAAGAGTTTTACAACGCTTTTGCTACTCCGATTACGATTGCACAGAACACAATGTTAGAAAATGAAACGGGCACCATGCAGAAACCGCCAAAGCTCATGAATATTGAGGAGTATAAAGGATGGGAGGAGCGATTCGAAAATTGGGTTCAAGCAAATTACTAGGATGCTTGGGAATGTGTTGAAACAAAATATGTTAGACCAGTGAATGATGATGAAGAGGTTATTGCTATTAAAAATCTAAGTGCTGAGGAGAAAAAGAAGTACCAAGATGAAAAGATGATGACTAGTTTATTGCATCAAGCTGTTAAGGAAGATATCTTGGTTTTATTGCAACACAATGGAACTGCATATTCAATTTGGAAAGCTTTAAAATCAAAGTTTGTTGGAAGTAAAGAAATGATCAAGAATAAAAAAAATCGCTTTTAAAAAAGGAGTTCGATCTATTTCGTGGTTTAAGAACTGAAAATACTAAGCAGATCATAGAAAGATATTGCAATTTGATAGTCAACATGAAGAGGTTGAGCATCACAAAAGATAATGAAGAATTGACTGAGAAGTTGGCTGATGCATTACCACATGAAACTTGGGGCACGTATCTTATGATATTGAGAAATAAGAAAGATTTTGGCAATCTAACATGGGAAAGTTTATTGAAAAACTTGAAGCTCGAGAGATGGAACAACGGAAGATATCAAGAATGAAGGATTTTGATGGTGAACAAGATATTGGTCTTTATTACAAAGGAGGTATCAATGATAAGACTAACATGTCACCAAAGATCGAAACCGCATTCAATGCTAAGAGTTCGTCTGGAGGGTCATCTCACGGATCAAACAGCAAAACGGGATTTTCTTCATATCCATCAGTTGATCCAAACTTTTCAGCAACCAAGAATGGCAAGATGTTACAATGCAACATTGTATTAAACCTTGAGAATGGTCAGAATTTCTCGGAGGAGGTTGCAAAAGGTTACATGTCTTTGTTGGGAACTGTGTTGGAATCATATGAGAGTTTAGTTGTCGGGAAGATCGGAAATCCAATGTTGACAAAAGAGGATTACGATCAGATTGATGCTTGATGCTGAAGAAATGGAATTAATGGATATAAAGTGGTGTTTGGCGAGTGTTTTGAGAAGAGCTGAGAAATTCAAACAAATCACCGGAAGAGATGATTTGTTTGGCGAGTGTTTTGAACAACATATATATGCTCATGACCTGACACCACCCCAAAGGTAACGCCACCATCACAAATAACTCGCATCTCGTGACCTGACGTCACCCCAAAGGTAACGCCGCCATCACATGTAACCCGCATCTCATGACCTGACGTCACCCCGAAGGTACCGCCGCCATCACAAGTAACCCACCTCAAGCACCTCAAGGATGCTAATTCACATAAAACACATAGATACACATATAAGGTTAAACGCACGTTAACTACCCGACAACTACTACCTTCACGTTCCCGCTACCACTAAGGTTCGGAACCTATGATAGAGTTACCAATTAAAATTTATCATGACACAAGTAGTGCTTTAAATATCAACATCTACCACACCCCATACATATACGACTTCGACATCACTAAATACAACAACATACGCCTACGCAGGACTAATAAAGTCCGATTAATCACTACGTCGTATAAAAATATTGTTTGTGGAAAAATGTTTATAAAACATTTTTATTGCATAACTTGTTAATATATAAAACTCATGACACGTATAAAAACATGTGAAAAGCATGTTTGCTAACCCCAAAAATATTTAAGAGAAAGGGGATTAGAACTCACCGGTTGCAAGCTTCTCAATTCCTTGCTGAAAACCGTCCGCCTGTGCTCGAAACAGAACCTGTCGAATACGTGACCAGATATCAGAATATGTCCGAAGTTATACGTTATACTGCGTATGAATATTTTCCCAATGTCCAACTCCATCCACCCGTCATCCGTCTCTTCCATAATCCTAGTTTAACGAATTGCTACATTCACGTAGTCCTTGACCCGTCTTGAATCCGAATACCGGAACCGGTTTCCCACGTGAATTGAGTATATGACTCTTTCCATACCATGCTACACACTCCTAATTCCCCATAAAAACCTCAATATTCAATACAAAAACTATGATAATCAAGGAGAGATAAAAGAGGTGTGTGCTAGCTAGCTAAATTAAATAAGGTGCTAGCTTGCTTGGTTTTCTAAATCTCGAATATTAACAAGGAAAGAGAATTGAGGTGTGAGCTAGCTAGCTTATCAATTGTGGTGGCTTCTTGCTAGCTTGTAAATGAAAATGCTTACTGTTTCACGGTTCCATACATCAATGTCAAACCATAAACCCACCAACCATTAGCGTTCCAAATTGTGACCCCATAATTAATAAGTTCTCACATGAATATCCATGCAACACATCACGGCTTGATTATCATTCCAAATTATGGCCACTTCAACAAATGTAAAAGTTATCCTCTCATTTCAATCATAATAGCATGCAAAAAGTACAAGAAATCATGCACATATGCAAAGCTCATACCCCTCCCTCGTTAACCTCAATACCATCCATTAATTTCCTAAACAAAACTCCATAGAAACTCCACCCATTATCGCATGAGATCCATCACCATGCTAACATAGTACACACTCATCACACCCCACTGAACACCATCACATCATGAACATCACCCAACCCCACTAATCAAACATTAACCCAAAACCTCATGGTGATAATAGCTTTCATCGAACTTTAAACCCCTCATCCATAACCACTGGGCATGCATGAAAATTAAACATGTTATTATACAAAATCAAATCCCATACCTGTGACACATGCTGGTCGATTAGGATTTAGGATTAAGCTTCATGCATGAACACTACCCATACTCCATGCAATAAAAAATCACCCATTAACCGCCTTGTCACCGTCTCTCTCCTGTCGTTCTTCTCCCTCTCTTGTTTTCTGTTTGATGCGGCTGAAATACACTATAGGTCACATGAGATCTAGGGTTTTACCTTATTACTTTTGAAAAAAGCCTCAAGTTACAATTAGCTCCCCTCCACTTTCACTTTAATGTCACTTGTTCCCTAAGTATTAATTAACATCTTTAAATAGTTTCAAATGAATCCCTCTAATTCTTTAAACTCACACTTAGACGCCAAACTCCCTTATCGGTTTGTTTAAATAAGGTCCCATGTGCCAAAGCCTGTAATTGAATCCACTCGATAATTGTCCGGGTAAGCGTTTCGTCTAAATGGGTTTTAGAAAATTTTTGGGATGTTACATGATATTCATACAAGTGGTCATCAAAAATGATAAATGTCAAATCATGTTTTAAAAATTATGTCTTCAAGAGGTTCATCAGAGTTTAAAAATGTTAAATCATTGTCTAAACCTGAGCAGAGCGTGAACCAGATCACGATCTTGAAACAGAAATTTTAAACAAATATTTGCATGAGATGTATAAATTTGTCAAATATCCAATTTGTAAAATTTATTTTGAGGTAGAGTATGTGCAGGATAGCCAGGTTCCAATCTTGAACCTGTGAAAGCAAGTCTACGATCCAAGCACAACTCAAGGGGGAGTTTGATAGAAAAGAAGAAGTCTAAAGAACTTAAAGAATCAAGAGATCTGATCAAGAGTATTAGGAAGCTCGAGAGCCAGTTTGTGATTCTGAAATTTTGAAGATTATCAGATTAACATCCAAGGAAGATTAGTTGATAAAGAAAAGAGAAAGAGATTGAGGATGCTTTACATTGTCAGATACTTTGGAGAAGAGCAAGAAGACTGATAAAGACTGAATATTGAAGACTCGACACTGAAGACTTCGTTAACATCCAAGGGGGAGTCTGTTGGTGCATATGTATGTCGACTTCGTCTTGTATGGAGTCTTGTATTAGTCTAGTTAGATCAGGGCACATAGAACGAGAAAATGAGAAATATGTAGTTTAGTGGCATTTCGCACGAAATGAGAAACTGCCATTTCGCACGAACTAGTCATTTCGTGTGAAACTGATTTCGCTTGGGCAGTTTCGTGCGAAATAGCCATGCCTATAAATACCTGCCTTGTCATTTCATTTGTAACGATCTGATTCCGGTGCCGAAGTGTCTCCAGCCTGTAAATCGTTGTGTTTCCAATATAAGAGACAGTTTAAAGTAATTCTTGTGCAAATCAGCTGAAACAACTTCGATACGACTGAATTCCGCCTCTCGTATCGTCGAGAACTCTTCTGAACGACTCGTTTGGGTCTGCGAACGATCCTACAGTTTCGGGTATGAACGGTCATTTGTCCGACAGTACGCAGGCTGTTTTTGGGTATCAAGTTGTCATGTGCTATAGATGAGAACTAGTCTTGCAAAACATATTCCTATGATTTGTCACACCTACACTTGTCTGGTTCCTTTATCTGGATCAAGTGGATAGAGGAAAAAAGTGTCACTAGCCTTTCACAACTTAATAACGTTGCTTTATTTATAGTTTTTGTTTTCCATTTTATGATACATTCTAAAATCTATAACATGTAAGATTAATGGTCTTTAACTTTAATTAGTGACATCATTTTTAATAACAAATTTTATGTTTCTTGTAGTTGTGAGTCACGGACACTAAACAAGGAGGTAACTACTTGAACATGTTCAAAAAAAAAATCCCACTTGAACTTAACCACACTGAAAAATGTAACAAAGTTCGATAAACAAAAATATATACAAAACCAACTTTCAAATTAAAGTTGTGATGGTTTATAATTTCTTTTAACTGAAACTTTATTCTGTTAGAATATATTCAATAAAAAACTAATAAAAAGAAGACGAAGAAAGCAGAGAAAACAGTAAAGGTTATTTTCGTACGTTCTCATTCTCTCTCAATAATATTTTCGTAGAAATATAATATATTTTTTTTCTTGTATATGCTCTTGTTAACTTATACTTTTCATATACAATTATGTTAATGAGTAGGGCAATTCGGAGAGGAGGAGATAATAGAGTGTGTTCAAATTGTGATGAGCTTTGACGGTTGACCGCATGACTGTTATGGGCGGAGCCTATCTTGAGGATTCAAGTGCCAAAAGTCCCTTAGGCACTAATAAAATTTGTAAAGCCGGTTTATAAATGAAAATATAATAAAATATTAGTCACGGAAAGTGTGTTTTAAAACCAAAAATTGTTTTATCTAGAGAAAAGGTTATAAGTTTAATATTTACAATTAATTAATTCTTATCGAAAAAGAAAAATAAGTTGGAATTCGAGGAGGAGTTGGATTGGTAGACCATAAATACAATACAATACAATACAAAAGAGGGAAGAACAAGTAAAAAAAAGTCTTATCGAGTCTCATTTAACAGGGGGAGAGGATGGAAAAGAGATGAAAATATGAAAAAACCATTTTCCCGAGTTTCATTTAATTTAACAGGGGGAGGGGAGGTAAAGGGAAGAAAATATGACCATTTATTCATCCTCCCAAATTGGAGAGATTAGGAGAAAAAAATTTTCCTTCCCCTCCCCCTGTTTGTTAAATGAGACTCGGGAACATAGTGTTAGAATTAGAAAGGAGTCACCGGAGTCTGCAAGCGATGGTTCTCTCTCATCACCGACCCTACTTTCAACGCCCTCCGCACCAGAACCCCTAACGCCGACCATCCTAAAGGTTTGTTATTCCGACTACAATCGTCCTCTTCTGTACTTGTATACGTCCCATTCCAATTCAAACAATCGCTTGATATGATTCCCTTATGCCACAAATTCGCAGCGATACATTGCGGTTTGGCAGTCATGCAACGGTATCCTATTGTGTAACGACCGCCCTGATAAGTTATATGTATACAACCCAACCATAAATCAGTGTAAGTTGCTTCCCCTGCCCCATGTTTGGGTACCAAACAGAGCCCTTAAAGCTATGGCAATAGCTTTTGATTCTACAATCTCACAACACTACAAGCTTGTCTACGCTCGCCAAGATTTTACTAGGCCTGGTTGACCTGTTCAAGTAGAGATTTACTCGTCGGAAACAGGCATTTGGAGGGCTTGTGAGCGGACTTTTCAGCTAATATCTTTTGTAGCCTTTGATAGGAATGTGGTTTACTGGCGCGGTGCCATCCATTGGCTCTCGCGTCTTCATGTTTATCATTTTAGTTTGGATGATGCGGATTTTATACATGTGCAAGACCATACGGCGTTGTATGGTGGTGCTCGTGATAGGTTGGTTGTCTCGCATGATTGTTTGCTCTGTTGGAATATTAAACTTAATTTAGTTATTTTATTATGTATTAAGTGTAATTAGGATAATTAAAGTTATTATTATGTATGTATGAAACGATATAGATGAACGGTTGTGTCGGTTGGTTGAAAATGTTTCACTTGACGGTTATTCCCGCCAAAACCAAACCTTCACATAACCGTTTTTGTCTGATGTATAAATACACATTGGCGGCAATCTTTGCCGGGTACCAAGAAGATATTCATAATATCATTCCAATTCAGTTTTGTCTATTTCTCTGTACAACACACACACAAACAGGAATATGACAACGATGACGATAACGGCTTCCGCTAACATAGATGATGATGTTTCGGATATGATGATGATGATGATGTTTCGGATGTCCAACATAGTGGTATCAGAGCCACGGTGGGAAATCGATGAAGATCGATCGATATTATACGATTCCGGGCACATCCGGATGAAGAAGGAAAACAGAGGATATGGAGATGGACAAGAATCCAATCCCGATCGCACGATTCCGCGATCACGAATGTTCGCAAGGATGAAGCGAGATATTCTAATGAAATTAGAAATCGAAATCGAGTTACTGGAACGAGATACGGAAGAAAGACGAGAAGATACAACGGAAATAGAAATGGGAAATTTCAATTCTCACAATGATGTAAACAAGGAAGATCACGTTAATGAAGGTATGAAACAACAGGAGATGTTTAATGTTCATAAGAACAGAGAAAAGGAACGAGAACCGGAATGGTTGGAAATCAGAGAATTACGATCAGAATTACACGTTCCCGGGAAGAGACGGATGATAAAGAGGAACGAACGACAAAGGAAGGATCTTACGAAGAAGCGATGTTACTATTTTCATGATATGGGACACTTAATTGCTTTCTGCAAATTAAAAGAACATGACAAGGCAACCCAGTTACTCAGGGACGTCATCAACACCGGAATTCAACGAACGAGGGCAGAGTACGACGTCGCCGGCACAGAACATGGATTATGGGCAGATATATGGCATGAATGTTGTCACCGGATTAATAAGAGTAGAGGAGTTAGGAGAAAGAGAAAGAAGAAGAAGATGCAAACTATGGATGAATGCCCTGTACATGAAGAACAATCTGTGGATGAAGGCCCTGTACATGAAGAACAAACTATGGATGAGGCCAACAAAAGTGTTCTCAAGCACTCTCTAAAACTGAATTAAGTTTAGGGGAGTGTGTTGGAATATTAAACTTAATTTAGTTATTTTATTATGTATTAAGTGTAATTCGGATAATTAAAGTTATTATTATGTATGTATGAAACGATATAGATGAACGGTTGTGTCGGTTGGTTGAAAATGTTTCACTTGACGGTTATTCCCGCGAAAACCAAACCTTCACATAACCGTTTTTAAGTCTGATGTATAAATACACATTGCCGGCAATCTTTGCCGGGTACCAAGAAGATATTCATAATATCATTCCAATTCAGTTTTGTCTATTTCTCTGTACAACACACACACAAACAGGAATATGACAACGATGACGATAACGGCTTCCGCTAACATAGATGATGTTTCGGATATGATGATGATGATGATGATGTTTCGGATGTCCAACATGCTCATTGCTAGGATGCTCGGGCGTTTGCGGATGAATGTTTATGAGATGAATGAGAATGGCGACTATCGTTCTGGATGGTCTGTCAAGTACCATGTTAATCTTGCTCCCACTCCCCCTGCTGCTGATGCTGATTTCAGAGTAGTATCAGTTGTGCTTGGGGAAAGAGAAGAGGATTCGTTTCTTGTCTTGAAAATGGAAGTATCTGGGACCGGGAGTATGCTTTTACGATATGACTTCGTCTCAAACACTTTCCATCAGCTCTATGACTTGACCCGAATTCAACTCCGTGAGACGAAGTTTTGTAGCTTTTTCTTCGCCCCCTCTCTTGTTGCTGCTGTCTGAGTTAGATTTAAATTATTGTTATCATTATGCCTGTATGTTTTTTATTTCAAGAATGTACTTGAATTGCTCCACAAAATTTCTTCATTTTGATTTTGTACTTGTAGCACATGATATACAACTCCAATCAATCAATAATTATCTTAAAGCAGCAGCTTCATTAGACCCATCATGTTTCATTACAAGTCTTGTACTATTAGCATGGACCGGTTCCTAACTTCCTATTATGTTACTTGTTGTGTCTGTCTGTCTTAGTGTCTCATCCATGATGCCTTTTATGTTACTTGTTATTGTCCAAGCATTTATTTGGTGATTTGAGTGAGGGCAGTTTATGTTTGGATGGAGGGTAGAGGCCTTTCTGTTTTTTTTTTCAAATGATTTCAGGTTGTATTTTGTCTATCAAGTTCTCATGAATCTTGGTTTTGTCATAGTTGTCAAAAGCGCAAAAGGCGTGTGCGTAGGCGCTCGGGCGCAGTAACTATTGATTCAAATAATGACCGCTAACCTACTAGTTTGTTAGCTACGTAACTATTCGAACCATGACTGGATAACGTGTCAACCCGTGACCCGTAAAACAACCGATTAATACAACAGTATATTGTCCTGTTAAAATACGAGGTGTGCATCGTCCTGTGAAAGTACACGGTCTACCCCACCAAAATAACAAAGAGACTAAACACCAAACGAATGGAATATACATGACATCAACCAGGTCCCAAAGCAAAGGGAAGATAGATGGATGGAGGTTAATGTATGGAAGTTTAACTCAAAGGATCAGCTTAGAAAGGATTGTCTTCATTTGAATTTGAAACTCATAAGTTATGAAGGAACAATGTGTGGCCTTATTGTATGTGGCCTTGAGTTTTGGCCAATGTAGCATAAGAATAGCGGAAAACTGCGGCCACATTGTGTTCTTACTATTAATATTTTTGTCACAAACATTTTCGACGAGAGGTGGTTGTATGTGTCTCCTGAAGAAAAACCTTATAGAACTGCCACTTTGTTAGAGTTTATCACTTTTGTGCAATGGGTAGATTGAGGAATGTTTATAGGAGATGCTTAATGTGGTTATTCATACATCTCTTTCTATGTATTAACGTTTTAGAAATAGTATTTATTTTAATTCCAAAAAAAAACAAGAGGTGACATAATTATATGTCATGATGTCAAACTATTTTGTTTAATTTGAAATATAGTCGTTAAAATGTATGGAATTGGCTTCCAATTCAACTTCTGTCTCATCTCATCTATATTTTCATAATTGTGGCCCATTTTTGTTACCCACTTCTTACTAGCATATTACGGTAGAGTATACCCACTTCTTGGGTCTGGTCCAAAGGACTTAAGACCCATACCAGTCAACCCTCAATCATCATAGCATGGGTGAAGCATAGTGGGGGCGGGAGGGGGCGGCCGACCCCCCGAACTTTTCGCTTAGTAGTGGAGAGTATGTAGTTTTCGTATAGAACTGTTTTGGGCATATACGTTTTCAACCCTCCGGTTTTATAGAAATTTTTGGCTATATACGTTTTCGACTCCCCGTCAGAAATCTCAAGCTTCGCCACTGCATCATAGATCATCACCACTTTCCTCAATAATCAAGGAGGGCATTTACAAACAGTGCCTAATAGGTAAAAAGAGCCCTGATTTATATAAATGAATTCTCTAGTCTCTACCTACAATACACTTATATAAACATATTCGCTTATGAACCGAGATACCCAACAAACATGAGCCATCAGAATGTTGTCCACGGGGCTTCAAGCCCGTGGACCATCTAACGGGTTCTCTGTAATTTGAACTTTCCTTTTTGCTCGAAAAGACAATATTAGAAAATACACCACCACCTAGATGGATCCGAACCGGAGGAGACTCCAACATGCAAGTTGTTGATGATAGCCGCACTAGACTTTGTATTTTTTAGGATCGAACGGGTCACACAAACACAATCAACACACACAGCGCTCACAATTAAGAACACAAAGATTTAACATGGTTCGGTCCGGCTCTGACCTACGTCCACGGTGGTAACTAGGAGTGTTTCTTATTAGCCTGGTACAAATATTACAGATACAAAACAATCTCATATATAGGATTGAAGGAAAGAAGAAAGAGAAAGACAAGATTCGTGAATTCTTTATCACAAGGAAGATTGGATCAACCCTGCCTCATTATCCTCTTATCCCGCTTTTCTGACCTTAAAAGCATCAAATACACCATATTTATGTTTAAGAAAATATACTCATACCTTGCGTGTTGAATCATCGATGAAGGTAACATAATACCTCGAGCCTCCTATAGATGAAACTGAAGTTGGTCCATATACATCGAAGTGAACAAGCTCCCAACTTCTGAGCTTTCGGTGTCTTCCTGTCTTCACAAAAGTAACCCTCTTTTGTTTTCCAAGAACACAAAGTTCATAAAATTCAGTTTCCACTTTCTTCAAGTTTGGAAACTTTCCTTTCTGGGCCAACATCTTCAATCCCTTCTCGCTCATGTGTCTGAGTCGGTTGTGCCATATATTTGATGGACTCGGACCGGTGGTCATTGCATGAACACCTTCAGCAGAAACTTCTGCCATGTATAGAGTGCCTCTCTTCTTTCCTTTGGCAATCACTAAATTGCCTTTGATCACTTTCCATTGTCCACCCCCAAAATGAACATTAAACCCTTCATCATCCAGTTTACCAACTAAAATCAACTTTCTCCTCAGGTTAGGAATAACCCTGACATTTTTCAATGTCCATATAGTTCCTAATGAGGTCTTCAAGTCTACAACTCCAATACCTGTGATATCAAGCATTTTATCATCTGCTAAACGAACTTTACCAAAGTTACATGTTCGTAGATTCTTGACCATATCTAGGCATGAGATACCATGGAAAGAAGCACCCGAATCCACAATCCAAGATTCAACTACAGAACAGGTGAGAGCATCACCTAATTCTTCCGAGGATACACTGTTTACTTCTTTCTTTGCAGTTGGTTTTGTACATTGGCTTCTAAAGTGACCTTTTTCTTTGCAATTCCAACATTCAACGTCTTTTCTGTTCTTTGACTGTCCCTTTTTTCTGGACTTGGACCTGCCTCGACTATGACCTCTTTCGTTTCTTCTTCCTCTACTTTCTGTATGCAATAAAGAACTAGAATTAGAAGTCTCACCATTGCTTCTCCGTCTGATATCTTCATTTACTATCAAGTCATGAATACTCTCGAAAGTGAGTTTGGCAGTGCCAGATGCACTACTAACAATTGTGACTGTGCCTGACCAACTGTCGGGCAACGATGATAAAAGGAGTAGCGCTTGTCATGGTTGTAAAACAAGGTCTCCAAGGCCGAGTACTCTCCGAGTAGTCGCTACAAGGTAGGTTGCCGAGGCGACTTTCTTCAACTCCGACTAATTACTCGGAATCGATCAAATGCGGTCAACATTGGCCAAAATCGGATCTAGTAGGTCAACTCGAGCCGAGTTTGACTTAAAATAAAATAAAACATAATTTCTATTCTTATCGTATTAAAGAATGAATATCAATTTCACGTATCTTGTTATAAATATTAGTAAATTTATGTTATTTGACATATATTTTATTCCAAAAACTAATTTCTTTATAATTTGGCATCTCCGAGTACTCCCCATGTACTCTCCGCCTAGGCCGAGTACTCTCAACTCCCCGGTCGACCGACTAGGGAGCGCCTAGCGACTTTTACAACCATGGCGCTTGTACTTCATCTTCAAACTTTATTTCAACTGAGGTTAAACGAGAAATAATCGAGTTAAACTCATTTATGTGAGCGGTAACCGACATGCCTTCCTTCATTTTGGTGTTAACCAATTGTCGGATGAGGAATACTTTGTTTGAAGTGGATGGTTTTTCATACATGTTGAACAAATCTTTCAATACACTATATGTGGTTGTTTCATTGACAATGTTATATGCAACACTCTTTGCCAAAGAAAGCCTAACCACACCCAAAGCTTGTCTATCCAACAACTTCCATTCTTCATCATACATGTCATCCGGTTGTTCACCCAACATAGGCAAATGCAAACTTTTCTGATACAACAAATCTTCAATTTACATTTTCCAAAATCCATAATCACTTCCATCAAACTTATCAATCTTGATTTTACTATCTTCTGCCATTTTAACAAATAATTATCAATTTGCTACAAACTAAACGAGTTCGTACTGCTAAAGGATAATTATACTAGCGGAAGCAATAAATAGAAACAAATACTTATCTGTTTTGTGCTTTAAATGACCATGAACAAGTAGTAGTGGGTTATGATGGATGTTTGTCAAAGTTGAGGGACCTTTCTGATCAAATTGAGAAATTCAATTTTTCATCAGAAATAAAGGGCATGTACGTGTGCACTTCTTCCCCAATTCCACCAGAACAAAAAAAATTGTTCCTTCTCCTCCACAGAGTCTTCTTCTCCACTTCACAGAATAAAGAAACTCACGCTCTCCTCTTCTTCTTCTCTTCTGTTCGTGTGTCAAACAAGAGCCAGACTGAGTTCAATCGGAACCCTAAACAGCGGCGACAGCTGCGGCGAATCGAGCAGAGTGCTCTGGACGGGTGGCGGCTGGTGGGGCGGCGGAACTGCCGACGGTTCTGGCGGCAGCGACGGCTGCTGGTTCTGAACAGAAGACGGCTGTTGTGAAGAGACGGCTGAAACCGATGCAAATCGAACCCTAGTTCAGATTTCTGAACTGTCAGGTATCTTCTTCCTCTACACCTTTGTTTCTGTTCTGTTTACGTTCGTGTTCAACAACAAAAGCCTGAGCTTTGATACCAGTTGTTGGGATCGAACAGGTCACACGAACACAATCAACACACACACACACACAGCTCACAATTAAGAACACAAAGATTTAACGTGGTTCGGTTCGACTCTGACCTACGTCCACGGTGGTAACTAGGAGTGTTTCTTATTAGCTTGGTACAAATATTACATATACAAAACAATCTCATGTATAGGATTGAATGAAAGAAGAAAGAGAAAGACAAGATCCGTGAATTCTGGATCACATGGAAGATTGGATCAAACCTGCCTCATTGTCCTCTTATTCTGCTTTTCTGACCTTAACTTGATCAAGTGGATTCACACTTAACAGTATTAGCATTGACGTGGCCCGCCATTTGTAACCCAAGCAATTGCTTGTAACCTTGTTCCATATATGATAACTTGTTAAGAGTGTTTGGTTTTACGCAGTGTTGTTTATGCAAAAACAAATATTTAGAAGTTGTATTCTTATTAGATTTAGTAACAATCCAAATACAAAATCTTATTTGGGGTGTTGATGATGGAGATCTTTGCAATGATAACTGTCATGTAAAATAACTTACAATTTCTTTATATATGTAAAAAATAATGTGCGTACAAAATTAATTAAACAAGAAAAGAAAAACGAAACATTCGAAAATACTAAAAAAGGTGGTGATTACACATCACAACCCATAACAACAGAATCTAAACCACAACCCCACTTCCATCCATAAAAGATCAACACATACCACCAACCCTATCCACATTTTGACAAACAATATCATCATTGAAAAAGTTAAATCCAACAATACTAAAAAAGCAATAACAAGAATCAAAAGATGGTAAATCCAGCAGATGATGACATAACAGACAATGAGTTAGAAGGCTGCTTCTGCTCCCATGGCCTTAACCATGGTTCTTGAACAACACTCATTGACACATGACCATCACCATCACCTTCATACCAACCACAAACATAGTTTGCATACTCCAATCTTTTCTCCAACTCTTGTTTTTTCGATCTCAAAACCATGTTCTCCATCTCCATCGCCGCATTCGCTTTCTCGGTTCCTTCGATTTTCACTAACAATTCATCTCTCTTTCTAGTGAAGTAAAAGATTTGGTCATTGAGATCCTTCATGTGTTGTTCTTTCTTCATTCTAGACCTCCTTGCCGATTCTCGGTTCGAGATCATTCTCTTCATCTTCTTCTCATCCACCTTTAAGTTGTTGTAATCCTTTGATGACATGATATGCTTCTAGTTAAATGTTTTCCTATTTGAATGATATACAAATGTGTATATTATATATATATATATCTACAAGACTACACAAAAGTTCAAGAAACTGAGTAGAACCAATATAGAAAGACCACAGAATATGATTGAACAAGACTGATTCTACTTAAGATTGGGGCAAAACTCATATCACTTTGGATAATTGTGAAAGGTTTTGTTGTTGTTTGAACAACATATATATATGCTCATGAAATGAAGGACTTTGGAAACCAAACTGTTTTGTGTTTTTTTGTGTACTGTTAGCTTCGAAGGTGAATGTATATATAGAGAACTTGTAAATGGGAACCAGGAACGAATGTTCGGACCATGAGACTGGTTTTGTTCATGCATAAGAAGACTTTTTTTAAGAAAAGAGACGTGAGTAGTTTGATAGCCTCCTTTTGGATTTCCATTTGGATAAGCCGATAAGGTTAAACTTTATATTAAAAAAAAATCATTTTCTCCGTTTGGTACATCAAACAATTAAATTAATCAATCAATGACTTTTTTATTGAATATATATTTAGTTTATAATTTATCTTTTTGTTCACCAATTCTATGGTTTATCTACATATGTCCATAGATTTCTCTTTTATTATTAATAATTTAATATATTTCAAATCTTTAAATTATCTCATTATTAATAATTTAATATACTTCAAATGTTTAAATTATCTCAAGATTAACATTTCAAAAAAACATGACAAGACAAGTGTCATAAAGTGTGATATCGTGTATTAGATCAATTTCAAATTTCTTATTTTTATGAAAGATATTGTTATATATAGCCTTAGTTTTCTTTACTAATAAAAGACATTAAATATGAAATAAAGAAATAATCAAATACTGAAGCAAAGTCCAAGGTACGTACTAAAATGTATAGCTAGAGATAGTTTACTATAAGTTAATTGTTCTTATCTCGATAGATTGATAAGTGAAAGTATTAGCATATCCTATATATGTCTTTCGTTTCTCTTGGTTAGTTTTAGTTACTTGAAAGTGATCACTGATCACTACTTCTCACACCCTCATATTTATTACACCTGGTGGGCCCGGATGGGGTACGTGACTAGGTTGATATCAAATACACAAATAATACAACGGAAATCTTGGATTTAAAATACTATTACTGTTATAAAATCAGATATACTCATATACATAACTCCCACCATAACCGTTTTATCAGTTACACATGAATGTATATTATTGTATGGAATGATGAAATGAGGATGACTTCCAAAATTTACAATTCAATTTCCTATTAATTTCCGGCAGAGACACCGATTGGTACTGTATTTGGTGTCAGTAACATTATCGAAGGCTCCGGTAGAGCACACATAACATTATCTCCAGGTACCCAACTAATCAGTGGCGGATCTTGCCCATTGAACGTGCCAGGGCCGAAAGACACGGGCACTAAAAAAAGCCCGGGCAAGCCCGGGCCAAACATAGTATATATAAAAAAAATTCGGTCGAAATGCGGAAAATTAACACTACGGCCGAAAAACTTGCCTGGGCCGTGGCCCTGCCAATGGCCTTCTAAGAACCGCCCCTGCAACTGATTATTGATAATGCATTATATTCTAGTAAATCCAGAAGAAATTTACTTAGCTTTAAAGATATTCGAAAAAACGGTTACCACCTAAAAACAATATCTGAAAATAATATTGAATATCTTCAAATTACTTCAAACATAAATGGCCATGAAACCATTGTCGAACAACTACAAGCTTTATCCTCTGGATTATATTGTACCAATATCAATCGTATCGAATCATACATGGTGAATAACCAGAAGTTATTAGATAAAGATACATTCAATGTATGGCATGACCGTCTCAGTCACCCTGGTAGCATAATGATGAGACGAATAATCAAAAGTGCCAACGGGCACCCTCTTAAAAACTTAAAAGTTTTGCTACCACAAGACTTATCATGTGCAGCATGCTCTCTGGGCAAACTTATATCTCGGCCATCACAAACTAAATTGGTACATGAAACCCCATCATTTTTAGAAAGAATCCAAGGGGATATTTGTGGGCCTATTCATCCTCCGTGTGGACCATTCCGCTATTTCTTGGTCTTAATAGATGCATCCTCAAGGTGGTCACATGTGAGCCTTTTAGCTACTCGAAATGTAGCATTTGCCCGACTTTTAGCTCAAATCAAACAATCGAGAGCCAATTTCCCCGATAATCAAATTAAAAACATCCGGATGGATAATGCGGGAGAGTTCACATCTCAAGCTTTTAATGACTATTGTATGTCAATTGGAATAAATGTTGAACATTCAGTACCTCATGTTCACACACAAAATGGTTTAGCTGAATCTCTGATTAAACGATTACAAATAATCGCTAGACCACTCTTAATGAGATGTAAATTACCATCTTCTGCATGGGGTCATGCTATTTTGCATGCCGCTGCCCTGATTAGACTGAGACCAACTGCTGATCACGAATACTCCCCATTGCAACTGGTCTCCGGACGAGAACCAAGTTTGTCCCACCTTAGAATTTTTGGTTGTGCGGTATACGTACCAATACCGCCACCACAACGTACTACAATGGGACCCCAAAGAAGACTGGGTATCTATATTGGTTTTAACTCCCTGTCCATTATTAGATACTTAGAACCAATGACGAGATACATGTTTACAGCACGGTATGCTGACTGTCATTTTGATGAAATGATGTTCCCAGTCTTAGGGGGAGACAAGGACAAAGAAAGACTAGTAACACAAGAAATAACGTGGAATGCATCATCGATATCAAATCTCAACCCCCGAAGTGGTCAATGTGAATATGAAGTCCAAAAGATTATACATTTGCAAAGAATAGCGAATGAATTACCAGATGCATTCACAGACACGAATAGAGTGACAAAGTCACATGTACCAGCGTCAAATGCACTTGCTCGAATTGAAGTAATACCAGAAGCGATTACCATACAACGAAAGTGTGGGAGACCAATCGGTTCCAAAGACAAAACCCCACGAAAACGAAAAGAGTAAACTAACGCAGTTGGTGAAAGTTCACAAAATATTATAAATGAAACCCTGGTAGAGGTAAATGTCCCGGAAGAGACAACTATGATTCCAGAGGAAAATGAAGTTTCAAAAGAAACAGCGGTACCGAACGAAAATGAGATCTCAATTAGTTGTGTACAAGATAGTACAATGTGGAACCGGAATAAAACACGTGTTGATGATATATTTGCATATGCTATAGCAACGGATGTAATCAATGAAAATGATTACGTACCTAAAACTTTAGAAGAATGCATGCACAGAAATGATTGGCCAAGATGGCAAGAAGCCATAAACGCCAAATTAAATTCGCTCGAAAAGCGACATGTTTTCGGACCTGTAGTCCGGACACCCATAGACGTCAAACCAATAGGTTATAAATGGGTGTTTGCAATAAAGAGAAATGAAAAGAATGATTTTGTGATATAAGGCTCGACTTGTAGCACAATGGTTTTCCCAAATCCCAAGAGTTGATTATGAGGAAACGTAGTCCCCTGTAGTGGATGCGATAACCCTTAGGTTCTTAATCGGCCTCATAATCTCTGATGGACTTCATATGAGACTAATGGATGTCGTTACCGCATACTTATACGGGACACTTGAAAATGACATCTACATGAAAATCCCTAAAGGATTAAAATTGCCCGAAGCATTAAAATCAACACCTCGAGATATGTGTTCTAAAAAGCTCCAGAGATCTTTATATGGTCTCAAACAATCTGGTCGTATGTGGTACAATCGACTTAGTGAATATCTCGAAAAAGAAGGATACAAGTCTGATGTAATCAGTCCATGTGTTTTTATAAAAAGATCAGTCTCAAATTTCACTATAATAGCAGTCTATGTTGACGATATCAACATCATCGGATCTCCTGAAGAGATAGAGAAAGCTGCTCAGTTGTTAAAGAAGGAATTTGAGATGAAAGATCTTGGTATGACAAAAGTATGCATCGGACTACAATGTGAGTATCTGTGCAATGGCACATTTGTCCATCAATCAAACTACATCCAGAAGATGTTAGTACGTTTCAATATGGATAAAGCACATCCATTTAGCCAGGTTATGTATCGGACTACAATTTGAGTATCTGATGCCGGATATCTATCAGATCCTCACAAAGCAAAATCTCTGACAGGCTATGTATTCACATACGGTGGCACAACAATTTCTTGGAAATCGACTAAGCAAACACTTACAGCAACATCATCAAATCATGTTGAACTGATAGCATTGTATGATGCTGGTCGAGAATGCGTGTGGTTGAGATCAATGATCAATCATATACAAGAAGCATGGAGATTGGAACAAATCAAGAAGGACCCGACGATTATCTATGAAGACAACGCTATCTGCATAGTTCAAATAAAAGAAGGCTACATCAAAGGCGATAGAACAAAGCACATCTCACCAAAGTTCTTCTCAACGTATGAGCTACAAAAAGAAGGAGAAATTGATATTCGTCAGATCAAGTCAAGTGAAAACCTAGCTGACCTTTTCACAAAATCACTACCTAGAAGCAGTTTTGAGTATTTATCGCAAAGGATCGGGCTTCGAAGATTGAAAGACGTTAGTTAAATTGAGGGGGAGCATTATACACGTTGTACTCTTTTCCTTGACTAAGTTTTGTCCCATTGGGTTTTCTTAGTAAGATTTTTAACGAGGCAGCATAACTGGTCCAGCAATATCAGTTTATCTCATAGGTCCTGAAGTACCGATTTAACATCATCCTGACGTATGTTGTTAATTTGTGTATAATGAATAGTAATGTATATCTGAGGGGGAGTGTTATAAAATCAGATATACTCATATACATAACTCCCACCATAACCGTTTTGTCAGTTACACATGAATGTATATTATTGTATGGAATGATGAAATGAGGATGGCTTCCAAAATTTATAATTCAATTTCCTATTAATTTCTTATCAATTACAAATATAAATGTCCGAATGTTCAAAAATATAATACAGACGATTGCATCAAAAGATCCACAGACGGATCGAAATTTACAAAATGAAATAAACAGACTACTAGACTTCATATGCAAGGAGTTGCAAATTTCCTCTTAAGCATTACCGGGCACTTCCGGCCTAATTCGTAACCTTGCAACATGTCACTTAGTCTTTTATAGATACGTCAGTTTACCAAATGTATATATATTGGAGCGAAACCCAATAAAAAATGGACACGTGACCATGGGATGCATCCTTGGAGCGAGGCATCATGCATGGGATGCGTCGGGCAAGTTTCTGAAGCGTTCGGCGAGGTTTCCGGCGAGTTGCAGTTTTCCGGCAAGTTTGAATGATATGTAATTTGCAAATTTTTGTTTCCAGAAACCCAACTCTTTGATTGAATAAAATTTGATCAACCAACTTTAATGTCCATTTCATAACCTGCAACTTGATCTTTCAAACTCGTCGGAAACTTGCAACTCGCTAGACGCTTCAGAAACTTACCCGACTCATCCCGTGCATGATGTCTCGCTCCAATGACGCATCTCGTGCTTGAAGGACACATCATGTGCTTGAAGGACGCATCCCGTGGCGACGTGTCCATTTTTTATTGGGTTTCGCTCCAAAGACGCATCCCGTGCTTGAAGGACGCATATCGCGCATGATGCGCCGCTCCAAGGACGCATGTGGTGGCTATTTTCGAAAGTCATGGTGATCAATGGCTATGTTCGTAATTTTCCCTTAAAATGTATTGCTAGACATAGTTTACTATAAGTTAATTGTTCTTATCTCGATTGATTGATAAGTGAACAAAGAAAGTCCGGTAAGATTAATGAAACAAAGTTTTGTGGGGAAATGATATAGAAAGAGAACCTTGCAATTTTTTTATTATTATTTTTTTTTTTTTTTGCTTTTTTTGTTTTTTTTTATAATTTATAACAATAATTTGATACCGATACCTATATTCATATATAGTTTTTGATTTTTACTTGAGTTATTTATGATATTTTCCGGTAATTTTGCACTGACAGACTGACAGTACTAAAACCATTGCAAATTGATACGTTTCAGTGTCTTTTTAACATATTATCGTTTTATGTTTTGGTTATACGGCGTAATTTTGTTGTTAATACTTTTTTTTTTTAAATCCTTGACCTTTTTCAATATGTAAAGAGGTATTTATTTTGTAGAGGTATTTAAGTGTAGCATTTAAATTATAATTATTCGTAGGATAATTATTGCGAAGATAATCTTTTTTAATGAAAACTTTATTAACCATACGCCCAGCTAGCAAATCACTAGCCCGAAGAGAAAAACAAACTAATTACATGAAAAGGAGGGAATATATGTTTCATCCACTCGATCCAACTAATTTTGTGTTTACTATATCAACTAGAACGCCAAAAAAGACGACATAGAGATAATCGAATCAAGCATCAAGACTTTATCCCCCTTTTGTTGGCCATGAATTATATTATTTCGCGCTCTCCAAATACTCTATGAGCTAAAATAATAGCTTCAATCGTTATCATCTTAACTTTATTCAACGAACTCAAATCCAACCAAAAACAAATTGAATGAAGATTTATATAAACCGGAAAAGAAATATCAAGCCATCTCCCAATGCCACTCCAAACTATAGCAGTAACTCTACAATCCCCAAACACGTGCTCCCCGGTCTCCGCCGATAAAGAACAAAGCGGACACATAGTAGACGAAATATCAATACTCTTTTTGCTCAAATTAAATCTTGTAGAGACACATGTACGTTCACTTTCCTAGGCACTAACTTGTTCCAACTCGTAGCATGGTGGTAAGAAGACGAGCGGCAGACATTAGTAGATGTGATTGTGATTAGAAAAGGCCTATTAATGTTGTTTAAAATATATAAACTTTTGGTTAAAATGTTTGATGTAATTGTTTGGCTAATGGTATGCTTAAAAGTAGATCTTTGACCATATGGTAGCTTAAATATAGTAGAGGACACTTGGGTAGCTTAATTAGAAAGTATAAAAGAACCTTCGTGGTGAATGTAATTGTAGCATAGGATATTTAGGCAGTCTTGTATACTATTAGGGAAGTTTGGGTATCCTCAGGGGACTTAAATCGTTGTATACGACCTTTGGGAAACCTCAAGAGCGATGTGCGCCTTCAGGTAGCCTTGTGTATGTGATGAGGACCTTCGACCAGCCTCCCGTACGTGTGTTATCTTCGATAGTACTTCTAATTGAAATCTATGAAATGACATGATAATTATCATGAATGTACAGTAAAAAAATTTGGGATGTCTCTGAATTTTTCTTCTAGCTCTATCACTTATCCCTAATTGTAGATCTGCCACTGCACACGACTCTCACATTAGTGGTAGAAGTGTTCGTGCCGTTTTGTGTCCGCTGTTGTGCGAATAGACTAGATTACATTTTAAGCTGATTATGTAATAATTAGTGAACGGTCAAACGAATGTGTTAGACCCATTCGTTTGAAGTTGTCAAACGAAAAGGTTTTTTGTTTGACTTTGTGCATGTGCAAGTGAGACAAGTATAGTCAAACAACAAAGGGTTATTGTTTGACTATTAGAGATGTTGTTTGGAATTTCCAAGTGGGATGTGGTTTGGAATTCCCAAGTGACATGAGATGTTGTTTGGTGTCACTTGCAAACATTGGTTTTAGAGTGTGGGAGAGACCACCAGGTTTCCACGACGTATATTATTTCGGTGTTGTTAGGATAGCTTATTATTTGTCGGCTTGTTACGTTATGTTGTCTGAATCAATACAAGAAAATTGTTTATCTTTCTCTAACCTTTCATCTACGAACTTAATATTTCACTAATCATGGTTAACAGTCCTAAACCAGAATTTCAAGACAGCAGGCCTACTCCATGGTTGGGACTATCAAAAAAATAAATTTAGTGTGTTATTTAGACAACAAACCAACCAAATAAGTTCACATAATGAGAAAATTTTTACAAAATTACTTATTAAATAAGGAATTTTTACAGAATTACTTATTAGGTAATTGTGATGGGTCATGTCAATAAAAATAGCTATGAACCAGTTTTATGCGGAAATCTGCTTCTATTGATATATACGTTTTGAAGAATTTATTATAGTTAATAAAAATAATTTGCATAAATTGATAGGACTAAATAAAATAAAAGGATTAAATTCGACATTTGGTGACGGGGGATATTGAAAGTGACATGATTGAACTAAATTCATGAACTTTGACATATAAGCCAAAAAGGATAACTACGTTTTCATATTCAATTAATAATTCTTTGATTTTTCTGGATATCCATTTTTAAATATCTATTTATTCAACTAAAATAGTCTTTGGTTTTGCACGTTTATAAGAATTGTATTTAGTAATTCTAGGTTTCTGCGAATGATATCTTGGCCTAGTGGTTAAGGTGAGGTGAAAAGATTTGTTTTTTTTAGAGGTTTTGGGTTCAAAAAGAGGATTTAAATACTAACTTGATAATGCTAATATACTAACTACTAACCTGGTTAGTGACATACTAACTATACGCTGTTAAAAAAAAAATCTAGATTTCTTTTGTCAAGGTTGGTGACTTGAAGTTTTCTTGATTGTTTTGTACACTATTTTACTATTCAAATAGATTAATAATATAACTTAACACATTCAAAACGTGTTTGCCAAGGTTATTTCTAATTATAGGATTCATCATTTTCTTTAATTTCTTCACTACAACAAATCAATATATATTTTTGAGTTTTTTCCTTATAGTAGTTAAGGGAAAACTATTTACCATTTTGGTGTTTTTTAAAAACTATTTACCAAAATAGTGTTTTCATTACTTTTTATTAGTTTTTTCATTGTCTTATTTTTTATTGAAGAGTAAATTGTCATTTTAGTCTCTGAGGTTTGGTCCAAATTGTAATTTTAGTCAAATTAGTTTTTTTTTTTCTCCTCTGAGTCCCTGACTTTTCCATTTTCTTGTCATTTTGATCACACTGTCTAACTCAGTCTAAAAATCTGGTTATAACCAGGGCTATTTTTGGCATAACTATTGTGTAGTGATAGCCATGGGTAGTTTACAACATAATTTATAAACCTTATAATAATTTAATGCCAAAAATACCCCTGATTATAACCTGGTTTTTAAACTAAGTTAGGCCATATGATCAGAATGGCAAGAAAAAAGAAAAGTCAGGGATCCAGAGGAGAAAAAAAACTACTTGGACTAAAATGACAATTTAGACAAAACTCAAAAACTAAAATGACATTTTAATCTTTATTGAATTAAATGTTTTCATTACTTTTTATTAACCTTTTCATTGTCTATTTTTTATTAAATTAAAAAATTTTAAAAAAGCATGGTTCAAATTTTATTCTTTTTATTTAATTAATCATATATTTATTTTAATTGTTTTCCATCAATACATCAACTGTTTTTTATCTTTATTTTATTTTCTTACCAACATATTATATTTTATTTAGGCAAATTAGAAATAAATAATCCCACCTTTTTAACTTTGGCGGATAATAATCTCAAGTCAGATATTAGCCGATAATAATCCGAACTCGTCCATTTTTCTGTAAAATAGTCCGCCGTTAAAATAGCTTAACAGAGTTAAATTTTTTTTCCGAATTACAAACCGATGTTTTAGGGCTTTTGATCAGAACAAGGATACGAGTCGATCGATGTAAAACTTACCTCAAAATTGTGCTCGAAATGGCTTAATTTTGTTAACTGGAAGTTAAACACCCGAATTGAAGCACCGTTTTCGTGGGTTGGGGGTAGTATTTTGAGGTAAGTTTTACATCAATTGACTCGTATCCTCATTCTGATTAAAGCCCTAATTCATCGGTTTGTAATTCGAAAAAAAAAAACCTAACTCAGTTAAGCTTTTTTAATGGCGGACTATTTTACAAAAAAAACTTGACCAGTTCGGATTATTATCGGCTAATAACTGACTTGGGATTATTATTGGCTAAATTGGGAAAGTTTGGATTATTTCTTTCTAATTTGCCTTTTATTTTTCATCAACTAAGTGCTTTTTATCTATATTTTATTTTCTTAACAACTTATTGTATTTATTTTTTTCTCAATCGATGATCAATCGATGTCAAATAGAGAAATTATGAATCGGCTTAAATAAAGAAAAAATAAATTTGAACAATGAAATACGAAACAAAACAAAGATAATCGAACATTAAAGATGGCATATACAAAAGATAATAAAAATGTCAATTAAAGTCGAGTCATTATGGATCTCAATGTCAAACAAATTAAAAGAAAACATGTTCAAAAAATCGACCCTCTTAATGATCATTATTTATTCTTTTAGAAGTTTAGCTACATTTCAAACTTTATGGCATTCTATTCAAAGTCAAAAAAAATATGAATGTAAAAAATAAAGGCATTTTGTTAAAAAAGAAAAATCAAACTGTTGTGAAGTAAAAAGAAAACAAAATGTCCATCGATTAAAAAAAGGAAAATAGCCATGTGAACAAATTGATGGTAAATACTAAATACTAAATAGTCATGTCGTAAACATACAAACTATTCAATTGGCTTTAACAAACTATTGTTTCGATCAATCGTGGAGGTGAAATATGTGTTTCGCGTTCGAAGTAGATTAGATCGGTAGATTGGAAATGTCAATTCAATGAGATGGCGATTTAGTTTAGCTACAGGGACAGAGAATTTGAGAGGAAGTATACCTTTTTTTAATAAAAGATTGTGTAAAAAGTAAATGAAAACACTATTTTGGTAAATAGTTTTAAGAGAACACCAAAATGGTAAATAGTTTCTCCCCCAACACCACTATAGGAAAAAACTCACATATTTTTAGATATATCCATACACTTCAAATTGTAAGAATTACGAACAACTAGTCCTACCCTTCAAATGGTAGGTTATACCGTAGGTACGTAGTTTTCTAGATCATCTTTTTGAATCACGTTATAAAGATTGTACCTGAAATAGACCAAAGATGGTGTTTCTATAGGTTGTCATCTTTTTGAATCACGTTATAAAGATTGTACCTGAAATAGACCAAAGATGGTGTTTCTATAGGTTGTGAATCACAAAGTTATGTTGAAATGACATGATGTTTATGAAAAATGTGTCAGTGCGATGATAAATACCAATAGTTGGAAACGTTAGGAGTAACTAAGTTGCTATTGATACTTGGTCGTCAACAAGAACTAAATGAATGGTTAATTCTTGATCTCTCAGTTCCTACTAGTGATCGCTTAGTTCTTGTTGATTGCACAATTACGGATGATCATCGTCAATTGGTTACCGATGGTCAATTAGTTTTTACCAATAGGTAGATTAGAACCTAGCTCTAGAGAATTTGAACTATGATAATTGGTTTTTGGCTCGTCAGGGGTGCTAGACTCTGCCAAGGGCCAAACGGTCCTGTACTTGAATCGACGTTGATGTACCGATCAAAGATAGAGAGAATTGTGTTCCTAAATACCTTAATCTAGTTAGGGCAAGTAGGGTGTCGAACCACGAAGAGCTTTTGGTTAGTGTTTAGACCCACTTGATTCATGAACATAATGTAAACTTGATTCTTTGATTGAGTTGTTTAGATAAAGTAATTCGCAAAAGTAAAACCTAAAGTGATTGATTTTATCACAAGTATTTGTAAGTGATATTTATATATTTTTTGTTTGTATGTGAAAGAGATGATTAGGATGATAAAAAAGGCTTTGTCACTCAAGATTCTTCTTCCTTGGTCATCCCTTGGCACCTCCTTGTGTTGAATAATGAGTTCCTTGAATCCTTGGTCAAAAGTTCATAAAAAAACATCAAAAACCGTCCAGAACCGTTTTTGTTCGTCTTCAGGAGTAAGGCTACGCCCAGGAGAGTAGGGGTGTTCAAAACCGGATATCCGAAATTTTCGGATACCAGATTTCACTATCCGAATCCGTATCCGAAATTTCGGATATCCGAAATTTCGGATAGTGAATCGAATATCCGAAAATCCAACTTTTTATTTAATTTTTATTTTTTATTGTTTTTTTAATATTCGGAAACGGATAGTTTGGATAGTTTCGGATATCCGAATATAAGTTTTCGGATATTTTCGGATATTTTTCGGATATTTTCGGATACTTCGGATATTTTCGGATATCCGAAAAAAATGAAAATTAAATTTTCGGATATTTCGGATATCCGAAATATCCGAAAATTTTGAAAATCACTATCCGAATCCGAAAAATTCGGATATCCGAATTTCGGATATCCGATTTTTCGGATATTTCGGATTCGAATATCAGATATTTTGGATCGGATTTTCGGATACGGATATTTTTGAACACCCATACAGAAGAGTAGGGTTGCAACCTCTCTAAAGCCAACTTTCCTGGATCTTTAAAATTCACATACAGTACGCCCAAATATCAAATTTGAGTGGGAGTAGCGCTACGCCCTAGGGAGTATAGCTACATCCATAATGTGTAGAGATAGAAGCAGAAGACATACACAAGCAGAAGTATATTAAAAGTATTTGTAAGTCATGTTTATATATTTTTGAGTAAATTACTTTTTGAGTCCCTGTGTTTTAATGGTTTTAACCACTTGAGTTCAAAATCAAAAAGTTTAACGCCCTGAGTCCCCAGCCATTTATTTTATAACGTTTTGAGCCCAATTTTGTTTATTTTATAACGATTTGAGTCCAAAAAATTGGACTCAAAAGGTTAAAATTTGGACTCAAAAGGTTAAAATTTGGACTCAAAATGACTCAAATGGTTAAAGAAAATGCTTATAGGGACTCAGGTCGTTAACTTTTTGCTTTTGGACTCAACTAGTTAAAACCACTAAAACACAGGGACTCAAAAAGTAATTTACCCTATATTTTTTGTTTGTATACTTTTTCTAGTATTATTAAATTATAAAAGAACTGAAAGTTAGGTTTTGTTCAAATCAAAAATCGTGTAGTAGTTATATCCAAACAAAACAGATATACGTAAATTGCTATCAAATGAAAATTTGCTTAATATAATATTGGTTATATATTTGTAAGAATAAGATGATGTTATATTAAAATCCAAAAATCGATGTCATCCATCTTTATCATGGCCATCTCCAAGAAGACTCTTAGTTTAATACCAGAAATGAACTAGTTATTTATTAGCCTTGTTGTCAATCAATTTTGGGAAGAAAGGTTAAACAAAATTAGATAACTAATAGGATATACATTGTATATTCAGTGAATCTTCTGAAAAGAACCAAAGGATTATTAAAAACTAATGTTTCTAAAGACAATAATTATGTCAAAAAATTACTATTGCATAACACGTTTAACTAACATTTATACGAGTGAAAATAATGATTTACAAAAAATTAGACGATCGCATCTCTAGGCTGACAATTTATGACATAGTACGTTAACAAGATATGACTTGACACTAAGTTAAATGAGTTAGTGTTTGGATAAGCATGTTCGGGTCATAAACAGATTGACCCGAAGAAAAACACGTATAAACGGGTGTAATTTTTTTAACTCATTTATGACATGCGTAACACATTTAACTTGTCGTATTAAATAGTTTAATAAGCTGACATAACACATTTATGAACCATTTATCAAACAATGTAGTTTCATAGTTATATAATAAATTAAATATAAATTGTTAGTTTTGGTTAGTTATATTATATCATGTTGATCGTGTTTTATTGTTTTTAGTTATGTTTATTAATTGTATCAATAATCGGGCTAAAGACATCATGACATTTTTCACATTAAGTTGCTTACCTTGGAGTCATGTTGTGTAGCCTGCTTATCAAATATGTTTATGTTAATATTTTGGAAAATGACATGTTTAGTTAAACGTGTTGCGCCCGACCCTTTTAACAGAGCGTGACACATTTTGTAGCTTATAGTTCAACGGGCCATGTTGTACGAAACATATTGTTAGGCCATTAAGAACACAAAAGTACAAAAGCTCGAGGTAGCATCCAAAGGACGTTAAAGTGGATGTGTGGCCACACAAGAATGGATCGATAGGATAAGAAAGAAAGTTTTCCGGAGAAATTGGGGGTAGCAAGTATCTCATATAAGATAAGGAATGGAAAATTGAGATTGAGCAAGTGAAGATGAGATAGATGACGACCCTAGTAAGAACCGTGGAAACCATTTAAATGGAAGGGATAAGGAGCGCAAATCTAAACTGACATGAGATGAGTGGATTAGGTAGAATTTGCTAGACTTGCATCTTTTTAGTGACATGATCAGGAATAGGAGTTCCTAGAGTCGTCGTGTTAAGATTATGGACTTTTAAATGAGTGTATAGATCGATCTTAAATTTGTTTCGAGACCTTATCTTTTCCCATACTTTTGTTTGCCTTAGCATTTGTCTTTCCCTTAACATGTAGACTTTTTTTAGAGGAGTGCAGGTACTTTCACATGGGTTTTTGCTACTTTTTCTTCTCTTTGATCTTTTATCTATAGCTACTATAGTTAACTCATCATTGTATGTCACCAATAGTTTACTAGTATCATTATTGATACTATTTTTATGGTTGCTGCTATGATTCTCTTTGCTACAATTTATGTTATTTCGCTATGCCATTCACGTAAAAAAAAAGGTTTCTGGAGTCAGGGGTTTTAGCTGGAATAGCCTCTCTATCCCTGTGATAATAGAGATAATGTGTGTCTCCATTCCACCCTCCTTAAACCCTATTAATAGTTTTGTTGTGAGTGAGATGATATCGAATATGTTTGTTTTTATTGGTTACAACTATCTTTAATCCAATCTTCTCTCAACTTTATTTTCATCTAAACCGTGGTAATATATAGAGTATCTGCACTTGATTAATTTCAGTTATTCGTTAAAAATGTTTTGGATAAAAAACAAGTCTAAGTAAAAGTTTAGAGATCCTGACATTCTTGAAACATGACAGTTATTCGTTAAAAATGTTTCTGAAATATTTTTTTAGCCCAGCAAACTATCGAAACAACATCTTATTTAATTTTGAGTGTGCCTATTGGCACACTAAAGTGCCTATTGGCACACCAAACCCTAGCAAAAGTTAGGGTTTATCTACGCTGCGTATTGGTCAATACGCAGCCTATAAGGTAAACCCTAGACGTTGCGTATTGACCAATACGCAGCATAGATAAACCATAGATCTCAGTGCCTGATTACCAATCATTGCACAGAAAACAAGGTCTCTATACGCTGCGTATTGACCAATACGCAGCGTATACAAAATTGATGCACATTTGGGGTCATTTTGGTAGGTTTGAAGTGTCAAATTTTTGCCAGGTTTCTAAACGCTGCGTATTGACCAATACGCAGCGTATATAAACTTGGTAAAATTTGACACTTCATACCTGGAAACATTTTGTGTCAATTTCAGAAACATAAGGGACCATTATTGTAAATCCTGGAAACATCAGGGACCATTTATCTAAATTATCAAACATCAGGGACCATTTTTGTAATTTTATGAAACTTCAGGGACCATTTTTGTAATTTTATGAAACTTCAGGGACCATTTTTATAAAAAATGAAACACCAGGGACCAAAGTGTAAATATATATAAAATCAGAATAAAAGGGGGTCTTCTTTAAAGAACCGGCCCTTAGCATGAATCGAACTCGTGACCTTTCATTTAGAACCGTAACGCCTTAACCAGTTTATCCTCCGTTCCGGAGCTGTTAGAACATGGAACTTAATTCTTATATGCAGTGACTACTAATACGCTGCGTATTGACCTATACGCAGCGTATACTGACAGTTTGTATACGATGCGTATTGGTCAATACGCAGCGTATAAAGCCTTCTGAACTTTAAATTCACACAGAACCTGTTATGTTCCAGAGACACTCGTTAGAACATGGAACTTAATTCTTATATTTTTTTATTATTTAGTCGACGTCGTCCGTAAGGCGCGTACGGGCCTAACGAGCGTCGAAACTAAGTCCGTCGTTAAACAGACTTAGTTTCGACGCTCGTTAGGCCCGTACGCGCCTTACGGACGACGTCGACTAAATAATATTTTTTTTATTATTTAGTCGACGTCGTCCGTAAGTCGCGTACGGGCCTAACGAGCGTCGAAACTAAGCCCGTCGTTGCCCGTTAGGCCCGTACGCACCTTACGGATGATAAATTTACAAAAATGGTCCCTGAGGTTTGATGTGTTTACAAAATTGGTCCCTGAGGTTTGATGAATTTACAAAAATGGTCCCTGGTGTTTCCAGGATTTACAAAAATGGTCCCTGGTCAATTTCTGAAACACAAGGGACCATTTTTATAAATCCTGGAAACACCAGGGACCTTTTTGTAAATTCATCAAACCTCAGGGACCAATTTTGTAAACACATCAAACCTCAGGGACCATTTTTGTAAATTTATCATCCGTAAGGCGCGTACGGGCCTAACGGGCAACGACGGACTTAGTTTCGACGCTCGTTAGGCCCGTACGCGCCTTATGGACGACGTCGACTAAATAATAAAAAAAATATTATTTAGTCGACGTCGTCCGTAAGGCGCGTACGGGCCTAACGAGCGTCGAAACTAAGTCCGTCGTTAAAATTTTAACGACGGGCTTAGTTTCGACGCTCGTTAGGCCCGTACGCGCCTTACGGACGACGTCGACTAAATAATATTTTTTTTTATTATTTAGTCGACGTCATCCGTAAGGCGCGTACGGGCCTAACGGGCAACGACGGACTTAGTTTCGACGCTCGTTAGGCCCGTACGCGCCTTACGGACGACCTCGACTAAATAATATTTTTTTTATTATTTAGTCGACGTCGTCCGTAAGGCGCGTACGGGCCTAACGAGCGTCGAAACAAAGCCCGTCGTTAAAATTTTAACGACGGGCTTAGTTTCGACGCTCGTTAGGCCCGTACGCGCCTTACGGACGACGTCGACTAAATAATATTTTTTTTATTATTTAGTCGACGTCATCCGTAAGGCGCGTACGGGCCTAACGGGCAACGACGGACTTAGTTTCGACGCTCGTTAGGCCCGTACGCGCCTTACGGACGACGTCGACTAAATAATAAAAAAAATATTATTTAGTCGACGTCGTCCGTAAGGCGCGTACGGGCCTAACGAGCGTCGAAACTAAGCCCGTCGTTGCCCGTTAGGCCCGTACGCGCCTTACAGATGATAAATTTACAAAAATGGTCCCTGAGGTTTGATGAATTTACAAAAATGGTCCCTGGTGTTTCCAGGATTTAATAAAATGGTCCCTTGTGTTTCAGAAATTGACCAGGGACCATTTTTGTAAATCCTGGAAACACCAGGGACCATTTTTGTAAATTCATCAAACCTCAGGGACTAATTTTGTAAACACATCAAACCTCAGGGACCATTTTTGTAAATTTATCATCCGTAAGGCGCGTACGGGCCTAACGGGCAACGACGGACTTAGTTTCGACGCTCGTTAGGCCCGTACGCGCCTTACGGACGACGTCGACTAAATAATATTTTTTTTATTATTTAGTCGACGTCGTCCGTAAGTCGCGTACGGGCCTAACGAGCGTCGAAACTAAGCCCGTCGTTAAAATTTTAACGACGGGCTTAGTTTCGACGCCCGTTAGGCCCGTACGCGCCTTACGGACGACGTCGACTAAATAATATTTTTTTTATTATTTAGTCGACGTCCTCCGTAAGGCGCGTACGGGCCTAAACGAGCGTCGAAACTAAGCCCGTCGTTAAACGGTGACGTCGACTAAATAATAAAAAAAATATTATTTAGTCGACGTCGTCCGTAAGGCGCGTACGGGCCTAACGAGCGTCGAAACTAAGTCCGTCTTATATGTAGTAACTGCGTACAGGCCGAGTGTCTCTGGAATATAACAGGTTCTGTGTGAATTTAAAGTTCAGAAGGCTTTATACGCTGCGTATTGACCAATACGCAGCATATACAAAACTGATGCACATTTGGGGTCATTTTGGTAGGTTTGAAGTGTCAAATTTTTGCCAGGTTTCTATACGCTGCGTATTGGCCAATACGCAGCGTATATAAACTTAGTAAAATTTGACACTTCATACCTGAAAACATTTTGTGTCAATTTCTGAAACATAAGGGACCATTATTGTAAATCCTGGAAACATCAGGGACCATTTATCTAAATTATCAAACATTAGGGACCATTTTTGTAATTTCATGAAACTTCAGGGACCATTTTTATAAAAAATGAAACACCAGGGACCAAAGTGTAAATATATATAAAATCAATATAAAAAGGGGGTCTTCTTTAAAGAACCGGCCCTTAGCATGTATCGAACTCGTGACCTATCATTTAGAACCGTAACGCCTTAACCAGTTTATCCTCCGTTCCGGAGCTGTTAGAACATGGAACTTAATTCTTATATGTAGTAACATCTAATACGCTGCGTATTGACCTATACGCACCGTATACTGACACTTCGTATACGCTGCGTATTGGTCAATACGCAGCGTATAAAGCCTTCTGAACTTTAAATTCACACAGAACCTGTTATATTCCAGAGACACTCGTTAGGCCTGTACGCAGTTACTACATATAAGACAGACTTAGTTTCGACGCTCGTTAGGCCCGTACGCGCCTTACGGACGACGTCGACTAAATAATATTTTTTTTATTATTTAGTCGACGTCATCCTTAAGGCGCGTACGGGCCTAACGGGCAACGACGGGCTTAGTTTCGACGCTCGTTAGGCCCGTACGCGCCTTACGGACGACGTCGACTAAATAATATTTTTTTTATTATTTAGTCGACGTCGTCCGTAAGGCGCGTACGGGCCTAACGAGCGTCGAAACTAAGCCCGTCGTTAAAATTTTAACGACGGGCTTAGTTTCGACGCTCGTTAGGCCCGTACGCGCCTTACGGACGACGTCGACTAAATAATATTTTTTTTATTATTTAGTCGACGTCATCCGTAAGGCGCGTACGGGCCTAACGGGCAACGACGGACTTAGTTTCGACGCTCGTTAGGCCCGTACGCGCCTTACGGACGACGTCGACTAAATAATATTTTTTTATTATTTAGTCGACGTGATCCGTAAGGCGCGTACGGGCCTAACGGGCAACGACGGACTTAGTTTCGACGCTCGTTAGGCCCGTACGCGCCTTACGGACGACGTCGACTAAATAATATTTTTTTTATTATTTAGTCGACGTCGTCCGTAAGGCGCGTACGGGCCTAACGAGCGTCGAAACTAAGCCCGTCGTTAAAATTTTAACGACGGGCTTAGTTTCGACGCTCGTTAGGCCCGTACGCGCCTTACGGACGACGTCGACTAAATAATATTTTTTTTATTATTTAGTCGACGTCATCCGTAAGGCGCGTACGGGCCTAACGGGCAACGACGGACTTAGTTTCGACGCTCGTTAGGCCCGTACGCGCCTTACGGACGACGTCGACTAAATAATATTTTTTTTATTATTTAGTCGACGTGATCCGTACGGCGCGTACGGGCCTAACGGGCAACGACGGACTTAGTTTCGACGCTCGTTAGGCCCGTACGCGCCTTACGGACGACGTCGACTAAATAATATTTTTTTTATTATTTAGTCGACGTCGTCCGTAAGGCGCGTACGGGCCTAACGGGCAACGACGGACCTAGTTTCGACGCTCGTTAGGCCCGTACGCGCCTTACGGACGACGTCGACTAAATAATATTTTTTTTATTATTTAGTCGACGTCGTCCGTAAGGCGCGTACGGGCCTAACGAGCGTCGAAACTAAGTCCGTAACGACAAAACACTTTAAATAACCTGCCAGAATTTTTTATAACCTGCCTGAATTTCAAAATATAACATTTCAAAATATGTGAAACTGTTTACACCGAAGTTTGATATATACATAACAAAATACATTACAAAGTTTGTACATACATAACAAAATGATAAAATACTACTGCTGCTGCTCCTGATGCTGCTGCTGCTGCTCCTGATGCTGCTGCTGCTGCCGCTGATGCTGATCCCAGTCCGCATCCGCAATGAAGGGTAGTGGAGGTAACCCGTCATGCTGTCGCTGCTGCTGCAGCGCCGCAGCCACCCACTCTAACAAATAATTGTTTCTCTCAACGTTTCGAAGCAGCCGCTCATGTGACGGGTCAGGACCGGGCATAACATGGCGTGGGAACTGGGGCGCCCCGGGTGGTCCACGCGGCTGTGGTGGCCGCGGAAGAACGGCGGCCGGGTCATGCGGCTCCGGCGGCTCCGGATCCCGCGGGGGATAAATCAGAGGGAACTCTTCTGGCAGTTCCTTAAGCTGGTATTGCGTGCCGTCCAGATTCTTTAACCGCTTCCCGCATGGAAAGTCTTTGGTAATATGCATCCCGTTTATTGTGTTCATCCCCATCCGCTTTGGCTGTGCCGCCGGGCCTACACGGCCGCGGTCGTTCTCCGGATGATAGCCCAACGAATGGGCTATCTTGGTCACGTAAGCGCCGCCGAATAGCATTCCGCGCTCCTGTCGATGATGCGCGGAGGCGAAATACTGCGCCAACCCGTAGGCGAGAGCGCACGGCCTCTTGTATAAGAGGCAATACAAAAAGAATAAGTCACCACTCGTACACCACTCCCGGCTTTTGTTTCGAGCAGTGATCGAAGTGGAAATCATCTTGTGCAAATACCTGCATAAATGGAAACCAGTCAGTAAATAATAATCAGACGACATCGATTAAATGGAAACCGTAAGTCGCGTAGGTCCCTAACGGGCATTTAAACGGCTGCAAACGCAGCCGCAAACGGCAGCGATTTCGCTGCCGTTTGCGGCTGGGTTTGCAGTCGTAAACGAGCGTTTAAACGGCTGCAAACGCAGCCGCACACGGCTGCGTTTTCGCTGCCGTCTGCGGCGGCATTTGCAGCCGTAACCGGGCGTTTAAAGGGCTGCAAACGCAGCCCCAAACGGCTGCGAAATCGCTGCCCTTTGGGGCTGTGTTTGCAGCCGTTTAAACGCCGGTTTACGGCTGCAAACGCAGCCCCAAACGGTTGCCGGTTTAGACGTCGTTCAAACGCCGGTTACGGTTCGACTTCGACTAAAAAATTAAAAAAAATATATGTTTAAAAAAAAATCCTGTTTAAAAAGAAATTTGGTTTAAACGGTCCTTGGAGTTTCAAAAATTGACACAAATGGTCCCTTTTTTGATATATTTACACTTTGGTCCCTGAAGTTTCAATTTTTTACAAAAATGGTCCCCGATGTTTCAAAAATTGACACAAGTGGTCCCTAACGAGCGTCGAAACTAAGTTCGTCGTTAAAATATAAAACGAGGAACTTAGTTTCGACGCTCGTTAGAGACCTACGGGCCTTACGGTTCGACTTCGACTAAATAATAAAAAAATATATATTTTAACGACGAACTTAGTTTCGACGCTCGAACGGACCTACGCGCTTTACGAGCGTCAAAACTAAGATCGTCGTTAAATTATACTTTTTTTATTATTTAGTCGAAGTCGATCCGTAAGGCGCGTAGGTCCGTAACGAGCGTCGAAACTAAGTTCGTCGTTAAAATATAAAACGACGAACTTAGTTTCGACGTTCGTTAGGGACCTGCGCGCCTTACGGTTCGACTTCGACTAAATAATAAAAAAAAATATATATATTTTAACGACGAACTTAGTTTCGACGCTCGTTAGGACCGTACGCGCCTTACGAGCGTCAAAACTATGATCGTCGTCGTTAAATTATATTTTTTTATTATTTAGTCGAAGTCGAACCGTAAGTCGCGTAGGTCCCTAACGGGCGTTTAAACGGCTGCAAACGCAGCCGCAAACGGCAGATATTTCGCTGCCGTTTGCGGCTGCGTTTGCAGTCGTAAACGGGCGTTTAAACGGCTGCGTTTTCGCTGCCGTCTGCGGCGGCATTTGCAGCCGTAACCGGGCGTTTAAACGGCTGCAAACGCAGCCCCAAACGGCTGCGAAATCGCTGCCCTTTGGGGCTGTGTTTGCAGCCGTTTAAACGCCGGTTTACGGCTGCAAACCAAGCCCCAAACGGCTGCCGGTTTAGACGTCGTTCAATTTTTTACAAAAACGGCTGACGGTTTGATATATTTACACTTTGTTCCCTAAAGTTTCTATTTTTTACAAAAATGGTCCCTGATGTTTCAAAAATTGACAAAAATCAACTAAATAATTAAAAAAAGAAATTTTCTTTTAAAAAAATCTGTTTAAAAAAAACTGTTTAATAACTAACGTACCTGAAGAGCGGATCCTCAATCAGCGTACTCCTCCCCTTGGATTGGTGGTGGTCCCAATGACGGATGTCCGCGATGAGATCCCAAAACCCTAATAGCGTGGGTTTATCAATCATTACGAGCCCCTGTTTACACGAATGTTTATTAAACGTTAAATTAATATTAAATCTTAAATGTTATATATTAAAAATAATAATAATAACAATACAAAATTTGTGTTAAACGTACCTTCGTATAAAGATCCGTAGCAATCTCAGCCTCCGTATACAAACCGCTATGCACCGCAAACTGTGCAAGTGACATTTCGCGCGCCTGGCCAGCCATGCGAAAAGAAACCTCGGGCGGGGGAGGGGGCTGCGCGGGGTCCACAACCTCATTTGGCCGACGAGGATGAAACTCGAACGACGACAGAAACTCGACTAGTATCTCCCTGTAGGTCGGCGTAAACGATAGCTCAAACAGACGATCCCACGGTGAATCAACGGGAACAAACCCCCGCACCCAATCTTCAACCTCAAGCTTCCGGAGGGTTTTCCACGAAACCGCAAAGTGTTCACCAATATGCATCTTCCGAAGCTTCTCGCAACGGAGCGCAGCCTCGGACTCCAGAGGAAACTCCAAATACGGGTGATTCTCTAGAGGATCTGGCGGTGGACGCGCCCGCCGTTTCCGCTGCGGCTGCTCCGGAATATCTACTTCGAAATCCATTTCCTCCATTTTTCTGTTTTTAAAAAAAAAAACAATTTAAGTTTAAGTTTAAAAAAATATATATTTTCTGTTTAAAAATATATATTTTCTGTTTAAAAATATATATTTTCTGTTTACAAAGTGAAAGCATAAAGACAAGTGAAAGCATAAAAATATATATTTTCTGTTTAAAAATATATATTTTTCTGTTTTTAAAAAAAAAAACAATTTAAGTTTATGTTTAAAAAAATGGTCCCTGAGGTTTGATGTGTTTACAAAATTGGTCCCTGAGGTTTGATGAATTTACAAAAATGGTCCCTGGTGTTTCCAGGATTTAATAAAAGGGTCCCTTGTGTTTCAGAAATTGACCAGGGACCATTTTATTAAATCCTGGAAACACCCGGGACCATTTTTGTAAATTCATCAAACCTCAGGAAACAATTTTGTAAACACATCAAACCTCAGGGACCATTTTTGTAAATTTATCATCCGTAAGGCGCGTACGGGCCTAACGGGCAACGACGGACTTAGTTTCGACGCTCGTTAGGCCCGTACGCGCCTTACGGACGACGTACACTATATAATATTTTTTTTATTATTTAGTCGACGTCGTCCGTAAGGCGCGTACGGGCCTAACGAGCGTCGAAACTAAGCCCGTCCCGCTCGTTAGGCCCGTACGCGCCTTACGGACGACGTCGACTAAATAATATTTTTTTTATTATTTAGTCGACGTCATCCTTAAGGCGCGTACGGGCCTAACGGGCAACGACGGGCTTAGTTTCGACGCTCGTTAGGCCCGTACGCGCCTTACGGACGACGTCGACTAAATAATAAAAAAAAACAATTTAAGTTTATGTTTAAAAAATGGTCCCTGAGGTTTGATGTGTTTACAAAATTGGTCCCTGAGGTTTGATGAATTTACAAAAATGGTCCCTGGTGTTTCCAGGATTTAATAAAATGGTCCCTTGTGTTTCAGAAATTGACCAGGGACCATTTTTGTAAATCCTGGAAACACCAAGGACCATTTTTGTAAACTTATCAAACCTCAGGGACCAATTTTGTAAACACATCAAACCTCAGGGACCATTTTTGTAAATTTATCATCCGTAAGGCGCGTACGGGCCTAACGGGCAACGATGGACTTAGTTTCGACGCTCGTTAGGCCCGTACGCGCCTTACGGACGACGTCGACTAAATAATGACGCTCGTTAGGCCCGTACGCGCCTTACGGACGACGTCGACTAAATAATATTTTTTTATTATTTAGTCGACGTCGTCCGTAAGGCGCGTACGGGCCTAACGAGCGTCGAAACTAAGCCCGTCGTTAAAATTTTAACGACGGGCTTAGTTTCGACGCTCGTTAGCCCCGTACGCGCCTTACGGACGACGTCGACTAAATAATATTTTTTTTATTATTTAGTCGACGTCATCCGTAAGGCGCGTACGGGCCTAACGGGCAACGACGGGCTTAGTTTCGACGCTCGTTAGGCCCGTACGCGCCTTACGGACGACGTCGACTAAATAATAAAAAAAAACCATTTAAGTTTATGTTTAAAAAAATGGTCCCTGAGGTTTGATGTGTTTACAAAATTGGTCCCTGAGGTTTGATGAATTTACAAAAATGGTCCCTGGTGTTTCCAGGATTTAATAAAATGGTCCCTTGTGTTTCAGAAATTGACCAGGGACCATTTTTGTAAATCCTGGAAACACCAGGGACCATTTTTGTAAATTCATCAAACCTCAGGGGCCAATTTTGTAAACACATCAAACCTCAGGGACCATTTTTGTAAATTTATCATCCGTAAGGCGCGTACGGGCCTAACGGGCAACGACCGACTTAGTTTCGATGCTCGTTAGGCCCGTACGCGCCTTACGGACGACATCGACTAAATAATAAAAAAAATATTATTTAGTCGACGTCGTCCGTAAGGCGCGTACGGGCCTAACGAGCGTCGAAACTAATAAGCCCGTCGTTAACGACGGGCTTAGTTTCGACGCTCGTGAGGCCCGTACGCGCCTTACAGACGACGTCGACTAAATAATTACGGACGACGTCGACTAAATAATATTTTTTTTATTATTTAGTCGACGTCGTCCGTAAGGCGCGTACGGGCCTAACGGGCAACGACGGACTTAGTTTCGACGCTCGTTAGGCCCGTACGCGCCTTACGGACGACGTCGACTAAATAATATTTTTTTTATTATTTAGTCGACGTCGTCCGTAAGGCGCGTACGGGCCTAACGAGCGTCGAAACTAAGTCCGTCGTTGCTCGTTAGGCCCATACGCGCCTTACGGATGATAAATTTACAAAAATGGTCCCTGAGGTTTGATGTGTTTACAAAATTGGTCCCTGAGGTTTGAGAAGTTTACAAAAAATGGTCCCTGAGGTTTGATAAATTTACAAAAATGGTCACTGTAAACCCTAATCAAACAAATCAAACAAATACCCCTAATTCACTGTAAACCCTAAGCAAACAAATCAAACAAACACCCCTAATTCACTGTAAACCCTAATTTACCTATGATACAGCCCTAATTTACGGATAAAATACCAAAAAAATCAAAATTACTTAAATAGGTTGAGTATAAACCTCGTTTATACTTCGAATTCGCGTGTATACGGTCGGAAATACGTAGTCGCCTTCGTAGGGGTTCGTAGAGGTTTTGTATGTAATTTGGGGAAGAACATACGCTGCGTAGGGGTTTTCCTGATTTATATCAGAACCTATACGCATCGTAGAGATCAATACGCATCGTATGCCCAAGTCTGAAATTACGGTTTCGCCCTTCTATCAGTGCTATACGGGGCTTAGTATAAGGGCAAAAAGGTCATTGTCCACCTCTATATACGCTTCGTATTGATCTCTACGATACGTATATAAGAGGTCATCACAATGACCTTTATACCCTTCTGTTTAGCCTATACGAAGCATCTGTAGAAGGGCATAAAGGTCATCATGATGAAAATTATATACGCATCGTAGAGACCCATACGAAGCGTATATAAAGGTCCGAAAATGACCTTTTTGCCCTTATATTTAGCCTCGTATAGCCCTAAAAGAAGGGCAAAATCGTAATTTAACATATTTATATTTTCAAACTTCAATTTGGGGGGAAAATTGTCCGCCTTTAACCTACGATGCGTATTGATCAATACGCTGCCTTGTTTAGCCTCATTTTACCTTTTTACCCTTGTTCTGAGGCTAAAGGAAGCCAAAAGAGGGGCTTTATTGTCATTTGGATAACATACGATGCGTAGGGATCCCTACGCACCTTAGAAGACCCTTTTTTTTTTCTTGGTTTGTATTTAGAGAAACTAAAAATAATCCAAAAATTATGTTTATAAAAATTTGAATTATAAATTATAAATTATAAATTATAAATTATAAATTATAAATGAATTAAAAATGATATTATTTGAATTATAAAAATTAAAAATGATAAAAACTTTATAAATTAAAAAATTTCTACAATTTACAAAAATACAAGTTTCCGCTTAATCTTCGATAACATTTAAACTCGGTTCTCTGTCTTTGTCTCGGTCTGATTTAGGATGCATTAACTCGTAGTAGTGCTCTAATCGCGGTGTATACATTTCTTCCCACCGTTTCGCAGTTATTGATCGATGTGCCGACCACATCGGGTTCACTAAAGGCATGGGGTAGTCTCCTTCCAACTTAGCATGTATGAAGTGTCCCCCGTGAACATGTATAAGCGTTATCGCTTGAGGTCGTGGATCTAGTGGGGCATCCGTTAATGGGAAGATGGTAGAGCTCCATTCAATGCTTAGCACGTGGAGGACAATATTATACCTTTGCGCTATGAGAAGCCCTACCTGGGGCATTTCCATCCAGTGACTTTGATCGCACCCTTTCACTGAATGCCATTCGATGCTCTTACGTATTCGTTTAAAGTCTCCTTCGTTATATGTTTCGAATACATGCTTCCAACGCGGTTTGTTATGGTCAATCTCCAGTAGTAAATCTCTTCGAATATTGGGCCATGCGTGTTCCGTAAAACCTAACCCGACAGCCACAGACCTGTACCCACAATGACCGTCTGGGGTCACATCTTGTATACGCGATATGTAAGAGCGAAACTCTGATGGAATTTGATTCTTAAACCTCTTAATGCATAACAAGTGCTCGTCCCCCTTTATTAATGGAAAAACCTTATCATCCCTCGTCTCCTTCTTTTTAGAACTTGTTGAACTGTTTGGTTGCATTTTAGGTTTTTCAGACTTCACAAACGAACCAGTTCCACGAGAGCCCTCTGACGGTACGTATGAGCTGTGTCGGGGTAAATCGTACCTATGCTTGGGGGAAGCGGTAATTACGTTGCTGTCCTCGCCACAGGAGCTGTATCTCGCAGCTTGGTCTAACCTCGCAGCTTCATCTAGCCTTTCTTGTACTTTCTTTGATGTAGGCCGACCGCGAGTGTTTTGCTGGACGATCGGTGGTTTCTTGGTTGACGATTTCGGGGTGAAAACCGCTTTTATCTTTGAAAGCATACTCTTTTGCTGAACGGGGGACTGCGCCTCTAAATGTTGCCGCACATTATTGAGCTCTGCTACAATATCGACCTCCTCGTCTACCAGTTTACAAGGGAGCAAGTCAAGCTTACGCCAGAATACATCTATCTCGTCGAGTTGTATTATACGCCCTGCACAGTTAAGTTAATACGGTGTGAGAAACAGCTAAATCGTACAAAATAACAAAAGGTTTGTGGTTTTAATATTTTTTACCTGTACGTGTGTAGTTTTCCAGCCTACAAGCACACGGCAATCCTTTGCTAAGCCACATATGGCAACCACATGATGCGTTAAGTTTCCGCAACACATCCATCTTCCTCAGTAGCTCTTTTTCCAGCAAATCAAGTGCTTCATGGGAAACCTTTCCACGTAGGTTGTCCAACATTCGGTGTCTGTGGTGGTTCATCGTTTTTTCGATGCTCTCAGTGAAACTTTTTTGTATTTCATCGTACTGAGTTTCAACTATATCAATGATGCATCTTGCTATTCGCTCCAATGAACTCCCGCGCGTAATGTATCTTTTTAAATTTGCGTGCTGGCTCTCAACTCTGTTGGTGGTGCGCTGACCAAAGTTGCGACACTTATCGGTCCACGCATAAACGAACATTTCTTTATAGTCTTTGAGCCAGTTTTCGTAGACGTAATCATAGACACCTGTAAAAATAAAATAATGAAATGTAAAAGCGTGTGTGAAATATAATAGATTGGGTGAGTCGTTTGTTGAAGGAACACTTACTTTCTCGGTTGGCAACCACGAGTCGGTTATACATTTTCTCCAAGTTGTACTTGTACATGGCCTCTGATGAAGATTCGCACAATGTCCGCCAGTACGACATAAATTTCCCCCAATCTTCTTTATCGAACCCTGACTTGCACTTTCTAGTTATATTTTGTTGGATGTGAAAGTGGCACAGAAGCCTTTTTGCGTTCGGGAATACTTTAGAACACGCGTTTATTAGGGCAAGCTCCCTATCCGTGACTATCACACGCGGCATCATACATTCATGCAATATTGACTTGATCCGCTCAAGCACCCACACGTAGTTACCCCTTCGTTCTTTACAAATAACGGCATGTGCGATACAAAAAGACTTCCCAGACGACGTCATACCCACAACCTGGACAAATGGCATGTTGTAGAGGTTTGTTTTGTAGGTCGCGTCAATCAACATCACGTGCGGGAATGCACACCACATAGTGATTGAATAAGGATGAACAAAGAAAATCTCTGTTACGACATCTGTTTTGGGATCTTGTCGGGTGTCGTAAATGAATCGGCGGTCATGCAGCAGGCTTTCCAGTGCCTGAATAGGATTCTTTCCGTCCATTATTGTCGCTCTAATTTTTTGTACCGCATTTTGCACGTCTTTCTGAACGTGCAGGCTGTCGGGGAACTGCTTTCTTAGGGTTTGAAATATGATACGTGGCTCCATGTTTTGAGCAGTTAGCTGCTCCACTAGCTTGTATTCGGCTTTAGTAAATCTTCGCACAAAAGCGTGGCCCAACAGACTCGTCGTAGGTTCGTGGTTATGGTTCGCACAGTCCACTTTTAACTCCCACGTGTCGTTCATCACGTCCCGGATGGCGAGTAATGAAAATGGGCAGCCGATTTTTTTGCTACCAGCTTTCCTAACTGTTGCTTTACTACGGTGTTCACCACTACGGTCGCACACAAGCCATACCATCCCAGTAGTACCGCCAATATTTTTTGATCGGCGGGTAACAATTACGTAACCATTATCCTTTCCCGTTTCTTGTACCCAATTCTTCAAATCAGTTAGAGACATGAAACGCTAAAAAAAGTTACGTTAATAATAATATAATCGAAACTTCAGGGACCATTTGTGTCAAAAAGACATTAATAATAATAATAACAATAATAATAATAATAATAATAATAATAATATAATCGAAACTCATACTTCAGGTACTAATATGGTTATTATTGAAACTATTTTAACAGAATGATTTAACAAGGTTAACTTTCATATAAAGATTTCATCTTTAAACACTAACTCAGTTAGCATACTTAACTGAACAGTATAGGGACCATTTGTGTCAATTTTTGAAACTTCAGGGACTATTTTTGTCAATTTTTGAAACTTCAGGGACCATTTTTGTCAATTTTCGAAAGTTCAGGAACCATTTTTGTCAATTTTCGAAACTTCAGGGACCATTTTTGTCAATTTTCGAAAGTTCAGGGACCATTTTTGCAATTTTCGAAAGTTCAGGGACCTTTTTGTCAATTTTCGAAAGTTCAGGGACCATTTTTGTCAATTTTCGAAACTTCAGGGACCATTTTTGTCAATTTTCAAAACTTTAGGGACTGTTTTGTCAATTTTTTGAAACTTCAGGGACTATTTTCGTAAAATTTGAAACTTCAGGGACTTTATATTGTTTTTGGCACTTAACTGGACTAACTGAGTTCTCTAACTCAGTTAGTGGTCCCTTGTATTAAATGCTAACCTAGTTAGGATATAACTATGATTTAACTAACTAAGTTGGGTTTAAACTAACCATTTTGTTAATTAGACTAACTAGATTATTATTATAAAAAGAATACAATTTTTAATAATAATAATAATTATAATTATAATATTTTTAACAACAACAACAATAATAATAATAATAATAATAATAATAATAATAATAATAATAATAATAATAATAATAATTACAATTATAATTATAATTAAAGTATTTAACAATAATAACAATAACAATAATTATTATAATTATATTATTTTTAACAATAATAATAATAATAATAATAACAATTATAATTATAATAATAATAACAATAATTATTTTAATGTGATACCTCATTTACTTGAAATGGATTGCCCGGGGTAGATGGTTCATAAAGTGATGTGTTACGGGACTCATAACCATATCCACCATGTTCTTCGTATCCACCGTATCCAACTTCATCCCTAGATCTATCGTATACACTGTAACCACCTTCACCCCCGTATCCATTGTAACCACCGTCACCCCCATATCTATCGTATCCACCGTAGCCCCCATATCCACTGTAACCACCTTCACCCCCGTATCCACCATCACCACCGTATCCACTGTAACTTCCGTATCCACCTTCATCCCCGTATACCCCATAACCCGGATACGATTGCTGCGACGGGTAATATGGTTCATCAACAGGTGCATTCTCAACACCGTATCCACTTTGTTGCGCGTACGGAGATTCATACCCGTATCCGTAATCTGGACACACTTGATGCGCCGGGTAATTTGGTTCATCAACAGATGGAGTGGGAATCTTGTTCAAGTCTGGCAACTGTGTTTCTTGATTAACAGGGACTCCAGACACAACCTCCTCCTCCTCATTGGCAGCATTTGATCCCCATGTGTCGTTAGAATAACGATTACCGAAATAATTATCCTTCCAAAATGATGACATTTTAACAAGGTTGAACCAAAAACTAACAATTTACTGAAGAAGAAGATGAAAAGGAAAGCAAAGTATATGTCGGGTGATGGGTAACAGATATGAATGGAGGGATAAATAGACTTTCATCTGGCATGTCAATACGCAGCGTATTGATCCCTACTCACCGTATTACTTTATTCACGTGCCCTGGACAACATCGTATCAGGTCAAATCAGTCTACCAATACGATGCGTATTGATCAATACGCACCCTATGTAAGACTGATTTGACATGGTACTAGGTTTGACTGTCTGGTCGTCCACCTACCACTTATATACGCTGCGTATTGACCAATACGCAGCGTATTCAGGTAACCCTATACGCTGCGTATTGACCAATACGCAGCGTATGCAAACCCTAATTGTGCAGATAGCCTGACTTGGTGTGCAGATAGTGAGAGCCTTAATTTTTTGTTAATTGGTTGATTAATAATTAACAACTTCGCTGATTCGTGTTAAGTTGAATTATAAATTGATTAACTGTAACAGACTTGTTTTAGAAAATGATCAAAGTATTAAAAATTTTGACATCAAGAGGTTTACAAGCATAAAATTTGTCAAAACATTATCCTATTTTATAGATACACTAATATAGCATCAAGGATATGATATACTCATTAAAAAAGTTCAAAGATGGAAATTTCCAGTAGATGACATGGGATACAAGGAGTTAGAAATCTGATGTTGGTCCCATGGCCTTAGCCATGGCTCTTGAAAACCACCCATTGGTAACATTGACACATGACCATCACCATCACACCATCCACAAACCCTCTTTGCATACTCCAATCTTTTCTCCAACTCTTGTTTCTGTGATCTCAAAACCATGTTCTCCATCTCCATCGCGGCGTACTCTTGCGCGACTCCTTCCATTTTCGATAACATTTCGTCTCTCTTTTTCGCAAAATAAACCATTTGGTCATTGAGCTCCTTCATGTGTTGATCTCTCCTCATTCTAGACCTCTTGGCTGATTCTCGGTTCGAAATCTTCCTCTTCATCTCCTTCTCATGATCCATAATCAAATTATAACTAGCACCCTTTGATGTCATGCTTCTAATTAACTTATAGCTTGCTTTGATATATGTAAGTTAACTAATTATTCCAATGTTAATACACAAAATAAGAAGACAAGTTCAAGAAACTGAGTAGAACCAATGAAGAAACAAGATGGAAAATGATTGAACAAGTAAGATTGTGCTCAAAAGTGTGACAAAACTCATATCACTTTGGTTAAAACATTATAAAACCCTAATGTTTTTTGTGTGTAAAGTAATGTGTGTATAAAGTGTATGTGTACATGTATGTAGATATGTATATGTGTGTATATATAGATGTAGGAACTTCTAGAAGGAGGGGGACGAGTATTTTGACCAGGAAGACTTTTATGAAGAGAAATGTGAATAGATTTGATAACCTCATGAATTTTGATTTGGATAAGGTTTAACTTTTTTAACTATTAATTTATGACGTAATATTGTTAACCAAATAAAAGGAAGTTGATGAACATAGGGGCTGATCACGGTTTTGTGTTGCTAATTGATGCTCACCAACTAGACATGCAATTAAATAATTTTTGAACATTACATAAAAGAAATAATTAGAGCTCAAGTTTTATATATTTTCAGTCTAGAAATATTATTTATTAACTGCTATTTTTATCTCTGTGGTTTGGTGGAAAATGTCACTTCAGTTGAAAAAAAAGTGTTGCGTCAGTTCCGTCCTCAACATTTTTAAAACGTCACTTCAGTGCCAAAAGATAACGTGTCGTTAAAAACGTTGAGGACGAAACTGGCGCAAGGTGTTATCTTTTTGGACTGAAGTGGCACTTTTCAAAAATGTTGAGGACGAACTGACGCAAAAATTTTTTTGGACAGAAGTGTCATTTTTCACCAAAGCACAGGAACGAAAATCAGCTGGCAATTTTACATGAATACACGAATACACGACACGAACCTACACGAAGTTAACAGGTATCGTGTACCAAACAGGTAGTCATGAGATTACCTGTCAATTTTCGTATATAAACAGGTTAAATACTTGTTTACCTGTTAATATTTGTTAGTGCACGATAAGAAATTAAGTTAAATAAAACTCATCAGTCATGTGCGTGTGGGTTCCTTAATTCCTTTCTATTTTCATTCCTCATTCAATTCAAGAAAATAAAACCCTAAACTCCCTCTGTAACTCTCAGATAGCATGTCGTGTTCGTGCTTTTGTTCATGTTAACAGGTATTAACAGGTAATTTTCGTGTATATCGTGTCGTGTTCGTGTTTTAAAAAAAGGACACGATAAGTTATCGTGTCGTGTTCGTGTATAGGATTTCGTGTATCGTGTTTTATCGTGTCGTATCTAATCGTGTACGGGTATACACGATATGTCAGCCCTACGAAAATGGCAGTTAACTCTTTAAATTAATATTAAATATGTATCTGGTTGCTCTTATCTAAAACGACTCTTACAAAAGGTACTTTTTGAAAAGTAATTCTAAAAAGAATACAAAAAATATTTTATGAGAAAAGTTTGTACGTATGAAAATGGGTGGAAAGTGGAAAACCTTATGCACGAAGTGATGGTCTGCTTTAGAAAACTGTAGTTCATCTTATGACCGGTAAAGATTTGACAATTTGTCACTATATCTGCTCAAATGTGACATAACAACATGTTAGTTAGTAACTAAAAAAGTCAAATTATATTTTTTGTTCATGTTTGGGTATAATTGGTAACGGATAGGGGTGCAAACGAGCCGAGCCGAGCCGAGCCCGAGCTCGACCAGGCTCGAGCTCGAGCTCGTTTAACATATGAAAGCTCGAGCTCGAGCTCGGCTCGAATGTAATTTTTCAAGCTCGAGCTCGGCTCGGACTCGACTCGTGTAGTATTTATTAATTAATTTATATTAATTATAATTATTATTATACATATAATTTAGTTATTTTTTTATATTTATATAAATGGTAATTATTATTATATAAATATATGTTTAATATATTAATAAAAAAATATATAAACAAAAAGCTCGATTAGGCTCGCGAGCCGCCTCGAGCTCGATAAGCGAAGCTCAGGCTCGGGCCCGTTTACTAAACGAGCTTGTTTTTAGGCTCGAGCTCGTTTAAGCTCGGCTCGTTCGAGCATTTTTTCGAGCCGAGCTCGAGTAGCTCGGCTCGTTTGCACCCCTAGTAACGGATTGAGTTATGGAGTGAAGGCGTTTGACATCCATAAAACTAGTCATTGTTTGAGTTGTGATATATTTTTATAGTCGTCTGAGTAATTAGTTAATGCATATAGCCAGATGTTACGCGACACCATGCGTGGCCGCTTATTACCGCTTTACCTTTACCTAGTGTCTCTTTCCTTATTCAATAAAGTGCTTGTTTTGATATCCATTGTACGCAACTGTACTATCGTATCATATGTATCACATTTTTATCGTGTGTCATCGATAAAATGTAACTGGTTGCTTTTTATGCCTGAACTGATAGAGCCAGTGGCGGCTTTGATGGTGTGTGGGGAGGACCTCCGCACAAGGCCCGCGATTTCGAGGGGCACGCGATTTTTAAAAAAATCCGATATATATATGTTATTTTTTTAAATAGTAAACACATACTAATTCCAATATAGGCCATTTGCAAATCATTTTTTATGGTTTAGAATTTAGTGCACTTGGCATTAGGTTTATTGATCACAAAACTAATTTGATTTTTTAAATAATAGTAAAATATTCCGGAATGACACATTTTTTCAAACTCGAACAGAGTACGTGAATTCTCAGAGACGTTTCTAGATAGAGCAAATATAGTGGGAAAGGTGGCCACAATCACAATGCTGCTTATATTTCACTTTGCTACTGGAATGTGAATTGAACACACTAATACAACCACCATAAGTGTATTCCAACAACTTTTATGGTAAACTTTTTGTTAGCGTTCATACATTCTTGCATTTTGATATATTAATAGTGTCTATAAGTTGTTTTTGGACCTTGTTAAATTAAAAAATGGGGTTAACGATATAATGCAACATTGAAGCCTACAGCGCTTATTTGTAATACATTTTTCCCCAATAGAGAGGTATTGTGAGAGAATACCGAAAATAATCACTTTCGTAGAAATTTATACCTCATTAAAAAGACCATGCTCTTTTTGCTCATTTGCATTGGTTGTATCATTAATGGGATAGGGGAAGGTTCATTTGAGAAGAAAAATTAAATTAAGAAGAAAAAGAACAAAGGGTAAAAATGTAAAACATTAAATAGTTTTTCTCTCAACTCATTTATTATTATCTTTGACTAATTAATTATTCATAAACACTATCATCCTCCACACTTAAGTTTTTGCTTACACACATCAAAATTTATCCTACACGTTTTGAAATTTATCCTACACATATTGAAATTTATCCTACACATCTCGTAATTCGTCCTACACATCTCGTAATTTATGCTACACTTTAAATTATATATAGTTTTTCTTTTTTTGAAAAATATGTTTTTTTTTTTAAAATAAGTTACAAATTTAATGTAGTTGGCTATTAAAAAGGAAGACTACCAATTAATGATCCATCTAAGTTTACCAATATACACTTACACTAATATTAAATGCAAAAATTAAATTAATGAAAATGAAGCATTCTTATTGGTTGGAATTTCTTCTTTTTTATTCTTACAAAAAATTTCTTCTCATTTGAACTCTCCACTAATGGGATATATATATATATATATATATATATATATATATATATATATATATATATATATATATATATATATATATATATATATATATAGGGGATCGCTAAAATGAAAACCACCTCTAGTTGTAAAAACCATGAGAACCACTTTATGGCCCTTAGATCAACTAAATGGATGGATGTGATTAAAAGTAATTAATATTAAAAGCTTTTTGTCTTATTATGTCTTTAATATTATAATCCAAAAGGGTATTTAAGTAAAATAACTCTATTTTGTCTTTTTATATATATTAATTTTAAATTACCTTTTTTGTCCTATTCATTAATTACTTTTTATTACTTTTATTTTTTAAACATAATTTCTTTATTAAAAACATTTTTAAATTCAGATTTTTTTTAAAAGATTTTTATACTTTTTACAATTTAAGTTTTACGTTAAACTTTTTACGTTTTTTTGACGCGCCATTTTTAACGCGGTTTTTTAACGCGCCGTTTTTTTTACGCGTCGTTTTTCAAGCGTAACACGCCGTTTTAACGCTGTTTTTTAACGCCGATTTTTACGCGCCGTTTTTCACGCGCCGTTTCTAACGCGCCGTTTTTAACGCGCCGTATTTTAACGCGCCGTTTTTTAATGCGCCGTTTTTAACGCGCCGTTTTTAACGCCGTTTTTTAACGCGCCGTTTTTAACGCGCCATTTTTTAACGCGCCGTTCTCAATCGGCGTTTTTTTAAACGCGCCGTTTTTAACGCATCGATTTTTCAACGCGCCGTTTTTTAACGCCGTTTTTTAACGCGCCGTTTTTTAAGGCCGTTTTTTACGCGCCGTTTTTTACGCCCCGTTTTTCACGCGCCGTTTTTCACGCGCCGTTTTTTAAAGGCGTCGTTTTTCTCAATCGGCGTTTTTTTTAACGCGCCGTTTTTTAATGCCTTTTTTACGCGTCGTTTTTTACGCGCCGTTTTAACGCGCCATTTTTTTAAGTCGTCGTTTTTCTCAATCGGCGTTTTTTTAACGCGCGGTTTTTTACACGTTTTTTACGCGCCGTTTTTCTGAAGTTTTTTAACGCGCCGTTTTTCCACGTTTTTTACGCGCCAAATTTTTTACACGCCGTTTTAACGCGCCGTTTTCCGAAGTTTTTTAATGCGCCGTTTTTTTGAAGTTTTTTAACGCGCCGTTTTTCCGAAGTTTTTAACGCGCCGTTTTTTTTACGCGTTTTTACGTGCCGTTTTTTCAAGCGTCGTTTTTTTAAAACGGGCCGTTTCTCCACGTTTTTTAATGCGTCGTTTTTTTACACGCCGTTTTAAACGCGCCGTTTTTTCACTTTTTTTAACGCGCCTCTTTTTGTACACTTTTTATGTTTTGCGTTAAAAATTTAAACTTTTGTTGGTTCCTAAAATCACTTACGTTTTACGTTAAACTTTTTACGTTTTACGTAAAACTTTTTACGTTTTACGTTAAAAGTTTAAACTTTTTACGTTTTACGTTAAAAGTTTAAACTTTTTACGTTTTACGTAAAACTTTTTACGTTTTACGTTAAAATTTTCACGTTTTACGTTAAACTTTTTACGTTTTACGTTTAACGTAAAACTTTTTACGTTTTACGAAAAACTTACGAAAAAGTTTACGTAAATCTTACGAAAAAAATTTACGAAAAAAATTTACGAAAAACTTACGAAAAAGTTTACGTAAAACTTACGAAAAAGTTTTTACGTTTTACGTAAAACTTACGAAAAAATTTACGTAACACTTTTTACGCTTCACGTTTTTACGTTTAACGAGCCATTTTTACGCCCCGTATTCACGCCCCTTATTTACGCGCCGTTTTATCAACTGGTTTTTAAAGAACCATTTTTTACGCCCCGTTGTCGCGCGTCGTTTTACGTTTTACATTGAAGTTTACATTTTTACGTTTTACGTTTAAAGTTTACGTTTTACGTTCTACAAGGTACATCAATTTTTTTTTTACGTTTTACGTTAATAAGTTTTTACATAAAAGTTTTCGTTTTACGTTTTACGTTAAAAAGGTTAGATTGTACGTTTTACTTTAAAAAGTTTACGGTTTACGTTTTACGTTTTATGTCAAAAAGTTTACGTTTTACGTAAAACGTAAAACGTTTACGTTTTACGTTAAAACGTTTACGTTTTACGTTTTACGTTAAAACGTTTACGTTTTATGTTTTACGTTAAAAAGTTTACGTTTTACGATTTAAGTTTACGTTTTACATTAAAAAGTTTTTAGATAAAAGTTTACGTTTTACGTAAAAATTTTATAGTTTTACGTTTTACGTTAAAATTTCTACGTTTTACGTTTTAAGTTTACGTGTAACAGATTTTTCGAAAATCGGGGCAGAGTTTCCTCTGTTTTTGGACAATCCCGACAACTAAGTGTCGATTTTTTTTTAATACAACAATAAACCAATCACAATTATCAATATACATAGTTTTCGTCAAAATGTCAAAACATAACAAATTTCTAATCAAATTCCAGAGAAGAGTATGTTAAAAAGTTTACATTTTACGTTTAAAAGTTTACGTTAAACTTTTTACGTTTTACATTTTACGTAAAACTTTTTATGTTTTACATTTTACGTAAAACTTTTTACGTTTTTACGTATTGTGTTTTGTGTTAAACTATTTACTATTTACGTTTTACGTTTTTACAGAAAACGGACAGAGTTTCCTCTATTTTGGAATAAGCCGACAACTCAAGTTGTCGTTATCTTTTCAAAACTCAACAATTTTCAACAATATAAACACAATATATAAAATATCTATCAAAATGCCAAACGTAACAAGCCACTAAAGTATCGGTTCAAGCTCGGTGCACGTTAACTAAATAAAATCTAAACTTATGTAATAATAACTAGCTAACAAATTGCAAGACCCGAACCGAGACCGAGCCGAAGCTTGACTCGAACAACTCTGAATCTGACCCGGTTTGACTGAGCCGCCGACCTGAAGCTTCCGAATCGGGTTGAACCAAACCTGCACCCACTGACCCGAAACTCGCCCCACGGCTGACCCGAACAAAAACTCGAACCATACTTGAGTCTGGCCTGAAACCTGCCCCCCTATATATGAATCGCAATTGACCATTCCAGCACAAAACATCTCTGCACCCCTATATATGAGTCGTTGTCTTACAGGAAGCACAGACGATAACTTACCATCTGAATCTGAATGTTCCAAACCCATTCACAAAAAAAAGGAATTAAGCGTGCATTTATGTATACTTTAATAGAAATTTCAAATCAATTTCAAATCAAGGAATTAAGCATACATTTAGACCATGGGGTATGATGGGGCTTGGGTTGGGGGCATGAGTTGACACGTGGAATTCGAACCCCCCACCGCCTAGTGACGTGTTCGTGGGGTATGGCGGGGCGTGGGTGCACTGCTTGGGTTTGCAGGTTATTAAAAAAATTACAAAAAATTTAAAAAATTCACACAACATTTATATAAAAAAAACCTAAAATTCAAACCCACTATGACATGGCGGTGGACAACGAATAGGAGGCCGCCACATCGGATCTCAAGTCCGCCCCACACCCGGCTTCAAACCCTAAGCCCCAAGGGCCACACCCCAACCCAAGCCCACCCAGGGTGGTGGCTTGAGCGTTTTCCCCCAACCCAAGCCCCATACCCCATAGTCTTATGTATGCTTTAATATAAATTGCTAACTCGTCATATTGAAGTTGAGCTCAGTTAAAGCAGAGAGTGCACAACCTCTAATGATTGGCAAAAGTGACGAATAAACCCCAGTCGGGAACGTTTCACCAAGAAAAAACCTTGAAACAAATGCACTAAATGCAGGTTCACCACTTTTGATAATGTGTGTAAATGACACGACAACTTTTGACATACTTATAGTAGCTGCCACATGTCCAATTGTATGTGCTAAAGTAACCTGCATTTAAAAAAAATCCCATTTAGAACAATGTTATGAAGCAAGATTTTAAACACCCAATTCGGGTGACGGCCACTTTTTTTTCTAAATCATAATCAAGTTTAAGTGTTTTAGATGAGGGTCTTGGTGCAATGAAAACCCCCAAAACATACTGGAGGTCTGCCGGAGCTGAATCCTCGGTGAGAGAGAGAGCATATCTTACTAGAGAGAGAAACACCCTTCAATGGCATCCCTGCCGCCGGCATCCCACCGCCGCCGTCATCTTTCTCATATCCAGGATTGGGCGGTGGTTGGTGGTGAACGGGGTGGCAGTGAACAGTGGTTGGTCGTCCCGGAGGTGTGGTGGTGGTTTTGTGACAGTTGGTTGGTGGTGAACGATGGTTGGTAGTGCCGGAAGTGTGGTTGACGGAGGGGGAGGGGTTGCAGGTGGTGAACGGTGGTGGGTTACTTCAGATGAGGAGATGAAGAAGCTCTTCTATTTTGAAGAATTGAAGAAAGAAGAGAGAGACAGATATAAAAAGGAGGAGAGAGATGGTTGCATTAAATGGAGAGAGAGGTGGGATTTGACATTTGGGGTAAAAGACCAAAATACCCTTTTAGTTGGCATAATTTGATTGGTTAAGAGTGGTTCTCGCGGTTCTTACAACTGGAGGTGGTTTCTATTTTAGCGGCTCCCTATATATATATATATATATATATAGGGTAGGGCTAGATAGAAAACCCTATATATATAAAAAACCCGAGAAAACCCAAGCTCCCGACATTTTTTTTTTTTTGAAAAAAATAACACATGTAATATACATGTTTTTAAGACTTTTGGGCCAAAAAAATCAAAAAAGCGCCGAAGGGATATTTTTTAAAAAAAAAAACAAGTTTCAGCAATTTTCAGCGAAATTCTGTTTTTTTTGCTTAACACGTGTTAGGAGCTGAAATTTGTTTATTTTTTTTAAAAAAATCCCTTCGGCGCTTTTTTGTTTTTTTTGGCCCAAAACACTCTAAAACATGTATATTACATGTGTAATTTTTTTCAAAAAAAAAAAATGTCGGGAGGTTGGGTAAAAATGGCTTCCCATTTGGGTTTCCAAAGTTTTCTAAGAATTTTAGGGTTTTTTATCTAGCATTATCCTATATATATATATATATATATATATATATATATATAGAGAGAGAGAGAGAGAGAGAAAGTATAATGTACAAAACGCCTTAACCTACATTAACGTACGCGACCAGATATATAACGTGCGTAATTATTTTTTTGACCATTTCAACGTGCGTGATTATACTTCCATGCGTGATTATCACTTCTCATGCGTGATTATCACCAAAAATCTGATCCCATGCGTTATTTTGTGTCCCATGCGTGATTATTGCCTAATCCGACGGTTTACAGCGTCGCGTACGTGAAGTACGATAACGCGTAATGTATGTTAACCGCACTCTATATATATATATATATATATATAGGGCGATCTCTAATTCTCTATACATGAGCTTCAAATAATTTTTTTTTAAATATCGATTTTAATTAAGGATCTTCTATTCTACATATTCAGCTCGTACATATTCAGCTCGCGCATATAATGTATATATGTGTCGACACTCGGGGGACAAAAGTGAAAGTGCACTAATTTTAAAATTATTTTACTAATTTCGTGAAAATAACGTTAAAAGATGCTAAAAGAGGGAATGGTTAATCATGCATCATGTGGCGTTGATAGCCGAAAGACAGGGAGTACATGCACTAATCGACCTTTGTCTTGATTGCTTAGTGTAACATGCCTTATGTCAAAGGCTTGATGCAAAAGACTTGAAACACCATAAGAGCTTGAATCAAGACTTGTAAACTCAAAAGACTTGACACCAGCTCAAAACACAACCCAAAAATACTTGAAACACAAACGTAGCCAAACATCGTAAGAGTTGGAATCAAGACTTCATAAACTCAAAACGCATTAAATTTATATCTCAAACTCATTTGTGTACTCCAGTTTCTTAATAAATCAAAACGAGTTCAAGAACAAATGAAACTCGATTCGTTTGCAACAAAACTAATTCTACAAAGTAGGTTTATCATCATCAATTTAAAACAACAAATGCACATAAACACCAAAGATTCATGGTCAAAAGAAGTGTTTTGGCTTGTATAACTGAATCAAATCTTAGTAGAATTTTCTCAGTTTTTCTTTTAGAACTTCAATGTACAACATATACTCTCCCAAAAAGGGAGGATTCTGCCATTTTGACCCACCATTCTTCCTTTTACACACAAACTCAACACAAAAACAGTTCAGATAGCTAAAGAGAGTCCATAAAATCAAGGCAAAATTTGTGAGTTAACTTTAACTTATACAGAGGGTTTGTACAAATGCGCTAAAAGCATCAAGAATAAGTAACCAACCCGGATTCTTGTTAAGAAACTGTTTCTCATAAAAGTTGTCCAGGTGGCAGCATAGAGCTTCTTGAGCCACGTAGTTTCTTACATCTACGGGTCGGGCCATCAGATTGGCTTCTAAGTGCCCGTAACTCCTTTTTCTTCCGGAATTTTACTTGTGTGGTTACTATTCTCAGATGGGCTAACCACCCCATTCTTTTCATGACCCGTCGTTTCATCAATGGCGGGTGTACTGCTTGTCGGTTTTTTAGACGGTAATGCCGCATGACTTAAAGTTGAGCATAATGTAGCAAATAAACTTTCTTTTGATTTAGGGTTTTTCCCTACTAGACGATGTTTTTTAACCAAGTTGGGATCTTCTTTTGCGGCCATAAGTTTTCTTTTTAATCTAAATTCTAGACTTTTTTCGTCTTCTTCGAGTTTTTCCGACTCTTTTTTCGGTGGTGGTTTGTAGTCTTCATCATCGTCGTCGTCTTCGTAATCAACTAGCCCACCACCAACCCTTGAGCATAGAAACAAATTTTAACCGAGATAAACTAATAATGTCAAACTAAAGGCTATTAATTAATAATTATTAAACTAAATACCTTAATGACGGAGAGCTGGCATCGGTTCCACTCGATGAAACGGGTTTAGCGCGTATCTGTGTGGTACGAGGTGTTGATGCGGACGCCGAATCTTCTTCGTCACTGTCGACGTACCGAAATTCAGCCAAATAAATAGGTCAGTATAGCTTTGAGTCAAAAGGGGTAATTGTGTATAAATCAAAACGGGTCGTTTGTCCATCGTTTTACTTATGAATATGAATGATTGATGTCAAATATGATTTTAAACTAGATTATTTCAATAATAATCTAAGAGTAAAATGCCATTTTCGTCCCTGAGGTTTGGCCGGTTTTGCGACTTTCCTCCAAAGGTTTGTTTTTCCGCATCTGGATCCAAAAGGTGTGAAATCCTGCTATTTTCATCCGGATCGTTAACTCTGTCTATCCATTTTTCTCCATTAAGTCAGGGGTATTTCCGTCTTTTTTATTAACTTAAAGGGCAATTCGGTCTTTTTGCTTTATGTACAAGCATTTAGCATAAATAATGTACAAGTGATTAAATGACCGAATTGCCGTTTAAGTTAACAGAAAAGACGAAAACACCCCTGACTTAACAAAGAAAAATGGATGGAATTAACGAGCTGGATGATAATGGCAAGATTTCAAACCTTTGGATCCTTTTGGATCCAGATGCGAAAAACAAACCTTTGGACGAAAGTCGCAAAACTGACCAAACCTTAGGAACGAAAATGGCATTTTACTCCCAATCTAGTTTATAAAAGGTAATTTAAGAGGTTCTATCTTCTATGCATAAATCATACGCTTTTAAAGATAATGGATTTAGAAAATAAAATGGCAAGATTACCTATCCTTGTTAAAATAATCCTCCTCTTCTTTCTCCAAAACACGTTCTTCTACACGTCTTCTAGAATCTTCTTCTTTTTGGGTCTGATCGTATCTAACTTTGAGAGATTGAATGGACGGTAAGCTGTCAAATTTGACCAACCGATCCCAAAATGTTTCAACTAAATACTTTAGTAGTATCTTCAAATTTTCCTGTATGAGGTTCATTGTGTTATTAAACATTTAAACCACTTCTTACCAACCATATGCCATATAAATAAGGCTGCAAATGAACCGAACGTTCAGCGAACAGTTCGTGAACTGTTCAGTGGGAAGTTTGTTTGTGTTCGTTCGTTTCGTAAATGAACGAACACAAACAAGAAATTTTGTTCGTTTGGTTAAATGAACAAACATGAACAAAGGCCACATTCATTCATTTACGTTCGGTAACGTGTTCGATAGTTCCTTATTGTTTTTAGTTTTTATAATTTATTTAAATGCTTCGAAATTCCGACAAATATCATATTTAATAAGTATCAATCTATTATGTATTCTGTTCATGAACGTTTGTTTGTGTTCGTTTGTTTCCATTTGTGTTCATGAACATTCGTTTGCGTTCGTTGCCTAAAATTAACAAACGAGCGCGAACACGTTTATTTCCTTAACGAACGAACACGAACATAAAATACCGTTCGGTAAGTGTTCCGTTCATGAATAGTCCGTGAACACATATATTCCCTTCACAAACGAACACCAACAAGGTCTTCATGTTCGTTCGGTTCGTTTGCAGCCGTACATATAAATAATTCAGAACATAATAATAAAATAAAAAATAAGAAAGTGAATATACCTTACGGATATGCTCAAAAAGCTCAAGAACTGCAGAGTTCAATAAATTATAGCGATTTCCATTACTGACAAAAGCATCAATAATCGGTCTAAATACGTTGTTTTTAGCAATATAACTCGCAAGATGTTCATCCTGTAAAATATGATTAAATTATAATTATGTCATGAAGTCGATTTCGATGGAATTCCAAATGCAGAAAACATGTACTTACATTATGTGAGATTAACGTTCGAATAAACCGAACAGCTGCAACTACAAGATATTTTTCCCTTCTTCGAGTCAGATATAAAACTTTATCTAAAACACCGTTAAGCAAGAAGTTGCACCTGCAAACCAAACAAGAAAGTTACATTCATATACATGCCAAACAGTAGCGATTTTAAGAGTATTGTGCATTTTACGTCCTTTAAGTTTGACCCAAATTACAGGCGTTGTCTTTTAACTAACGAAGTTACACTGGATGTCCTTTATGTTACTGTTTTTTTTTATCAGGAGGTGTCACTTCTCCCTAACCTAGTTAATTATTTCTATTACCTTTTAACACGTGCCACTCACATGAGGGCATAACGGTTATTTTCTCTCAATAACTAAAACAAAATTAAATAATAATAATATATATTAACAACAAAATGAGTGACAATGACCATTATGCCCTTACGTGAGTGGCACTTGTCAAGAGTTAACAAACAAATTAACTGGGTTAGGGCAAAAGGACGCCGTCTGATGAGAAACAGTAACATAAATAACAGCCAGTGCAATTTCGTTAGTTAAAGGACAGCGCCTGCAATTTGGCTCAAACTTAGAGGGCATAAAATGTAATTTACTCTGATTTAAGTGATCATTTCATTATTTAGGGGTCAAATAGAGAGAATATTGGAGTACTTTATTCTATAAGGATGGTGAAGAACGCAGAAGCATAAAAGATCGCATATGTTCAACAGTATTTCCGGCTTTGCACTCGTTTGAGATCCATGATTTCTGTTTATATTCTTGCAAGATGATGTTATAACATTGATTAATTGGTCCAAGTGCCTCTCGTAGAAGATTTCAACGATCGCTTCTCTCTGCAACAAATTTATTACAATGTAAGTCGAACCGTAGAAGTCGAAAGAATATAAAATGAAATGAAGTACGTAATAACTGCCACCTGTCCAGCTGAAGAAAACGAATCTAGAAGACTTCGAATTATTTCAAGAAACTGGCAATGCATATCATTCCCGAAATCTGTAAGCATCCCTTTCACCTGTAAAAAAAATTCCCGTGTAAATAACAATCAAACTACAAGAAAAAAGGTCATACGGGTTGAAACTTGAAAGTCACCTAAACTCCTAAAGTGTATTTTTTAAGCAATCAATAGCGGTGCTATAGCGGTTAGCGGACCTCAGGGTGTGTAGCGGTCCAAATATCGGTGGCCTATAGCGGTTCCGCTATAGCGGTACTATAGCAGTGCTATAGCGGTGGCCTATAGTGGTTATAGCAGTAACGGTGTTTGATTGTGTTAATTCTTAAATTAAATACTTCAGAGTTGCTATTCGTATTTGATTTGCAACAGGTTTTTGATAATGGAATGATATTACTATGGATTTTGATATTACTATTAATATTTTTCAAAGATATATTTATATATATATATATATATATATATATATAGGGTAAGGATAGTGTAAAAAGGGCCTAAAGTGTGAGAAGTGTAAGAAGTGTATTATAACACTATATATAATACTATATAACACCATATAAACACCGTATAACAATATGTAACACCATATAATACCAAATAACACTATGTAACACAATATATCATTATATAACAAATATAACACTATAGGTTGTCTGATAGCATGTCTATGATAGATGTATAGTGTTATATTTGTTATATAATGATATATAGTGTAACATAGTGTAATATGGTATTATATGTTGTTACATATTGTTATACGGTGTTTATATGGTGTTATATAGTATTATATATAGTGTTATAATACACTTCTTACACTTCTCACACTTTGAGCACTTTTTACAGGATCCTCTACCTATATATATATATATATATATATATATATATATAAATACATAAATTATCCATGGTATGAAAATTACCGCTATATCACCGCTATAACCTATATATCATATAGCGGACCTTGACCGCTATTCGATTTTGGACCGCTTTAACTGCATAGTTTTTTATTGCCTAAAACACCCTAAATCATCTTATTCAAAATAAAACTTAAAAGAGTAAATTAATATTCAAAATAAAACTTAAAGAGTAAAATGCCATTTTCATCCTTGAGGTTTGGCCAACTTCGCAACTTTCGTCCAAAGGTTTGTTTTTCCGCATCTGGATCAAAAAGGTTTGAATTTTTGCCATTTTCATCGGCCCGTTAACTCCATTTATTTTTCTCCGTTAAGCCATGGGTATTTCCGTCTTTTTTGCTAACTTAAGACACAATTCGGTCTTTTTCACTTTATGTATAAAGACAGAATACATAAAGTGAAAAAGACCAAATTGGCCCTTAAGTTAGCAAAAAAAATCCGGAAATACCCGACTTAACTGAGAAAAATGGATGGAGTTAACGAGCCAGATGAAAATGGCAAGATTTCAAACTTTTTGAATCCAGATGCGGAAAAACAAACCTTTGGACATAACTGACCAAACCTCAGAGATAAAAATGGCATTTTACTCTAAAATAAAACTTAAAAATCAATAACTACTTAAAAATGAAACAAAAAATGGTTTTAGGTCAACACAACACAACCTAGCCCGGCCCATTTTTTCGACCTCTAAAAATACCATACATGTTGTCTCACATACCAGAAGGCCGAGTAACGGGACACCTTCTTTCCGACTAACATAAGAACGTAACATGGCTGGATCCTGGTTCACAGAAAACATGAGGATGTCTGTCCTGCATCCATAAGATTTTTTATCTACCAAAGTATTAATTTAATTCGCGTGCCACTTACAATAAATTAAATAAATAAATAATAACATTGAGTTGTACACAAATTGATTACCCAGTTAGTACAAGCTTCTTATCGTCACTTTGTAATATATTGGTAATGACACCATATAGGTCTTCATTCACTAGATCTCTATACGCATATAAACTCAAACCCTTATTAGAAGAACAGGATTCGCTACGTTTAATAAAAAGGGAATCAATATACAATATACATACCTAAATAATCGGAGTTGTTGGACCATTTGCAAGCTCTTGATTAGGCTACAAAACTCTTGTAAGAAAAATACCTACACATTGACAAGCATATGTCACAAATAGCAGTGACAAAAAGAGTCGTGAATGTAACATTAAAGATGCGAGTCTCTTGATTGTGCGCGATCGCAATCGATTGCTCGTATATCGTCCTCGGTCCTCCCGTAAATACAATTAACGTGTTTTCATTACTACTACTGAGATGTGTGTTATTATCCGAGGCTAATAGCTAAACTTTGAACAAGATATAGGGGATGATCATGAGAAAACTAAAAAACTCCACCAAAAAAAAAAAAAAAAACCCTTAAAAGACACCCAATTTTTTTAAACATTTTTTGGCTATAAACCTCATTGGTATTACACATGTGCGACGCTACAAAAAACCTAATCCCCACCCCCAAAAAAACCTAAACCCTAAAATTACCCCCCCCCCCCCCAAAAAAAAAAAAAAAAAAAAAAAAAAAAAAAAAAAAAAACTTAAACCTAAAAAGTAACAGTTTGTGAAACAGTCCTAAACATATAAACATATTAGAGCATCCACAATAAGGAAGACCAAAAACACTCAAAACATGCCTAGTTAGCTGCCACATCTAAAAAACACTCATTCTTCAAAAACATCAAAAACCCGTCTCCACATCATCACCTTTTTTTAAAAACTTCAACAAATAATCAGTCTGTAGTCTATATCTATATAATATATATAAAAGAACAAGGGGGCCCACCGTTAGGTTGTTTTTAGTCATTTTTGTAGGGAAAACAATTCATAAAAACGCAGCACATAAACAAGGTGCACAATAACTAAAAATGGACGATGTGGAAAACCCACAATTGTGAAATGAGAGTAGAAGTCCTTAAAATTAGGTTAAAATGATACACAGGTAAATACAAAATTACCCTACGACAAAATAGTTTTATTGATGCTCGTGTGGACAGATTATCTAAACTTGATTTTCGGACCTCTATATGATCAGAAAATCAGAAGCAGTATACGTTTATGGTTTATCCGATCTAACATTAAAATTGATCAATACGGCTTAACGTCAGAATAACCATGTGAGCAGTCAATAATGAACATAAAACTTCTGAAGAACTTCAATAATAAAAAGCAGCAAGAAGCGTAAACTTACCGAATTTCTTTTGGAATCAGGGGACGTAGTAGGAGATTTTAACTTCGCAAACAATTCCTTAATAAATGTGGGATCATCTTTCAATAAAGTGACAACCTGACCAAAATAAATAGATAAATAGATATTGGATAAATACAAAAAAAAAAAAAATCAAGCCTATAGCAAATAGTAATAAATACTAAGATATTACATACTAACCATTCCATTATTTGAGTGAATCATAGAATTAAGGCTTGCAATCGTAGCCTCATCCAAAACCCTAGGCAGCACAGCATCCTAAAAATAACATACATGAAAATTCCATAAAAATAGTTTAACACTGGAACCACTAGTAATCTAGGAGCACAAATTACAGTTCTAACCTTCAAATAACCGATTCTGTATGTCTGATGTATCTTTGACAAAGTTAGGTTATCTTTAATTGGTATGGCCTACATGAGTGAACACTGAAGTTACGTATTCAACTACAAAAAGACTAAAAGAACATTCAATAAGTTAAAGGTAAGAACCGATACCTCCTTGAAGACAACGTGTTCTTTGAGGATGTTTCTATGATTGACATGAGGTGTTTCTAGGTCATCTGTAGACCCAACAAAAAGCAGTTGACCATAAGTCAGCTTTCTAAAGAAAGACATAAGGAATTTAAAACAGAAACTTACATTCAAGACATCCAATAATATCCATGATTAAATCGTCGCCGAAAATTTTCTCAAAGATTTGCGGACTGTTGAGTAGAACTGCAATAAGGAAAAATAGAAACTCATTAACTTTAGAAACGAAAAATGTGAAATTAATTCTTGAAAATGAACGGGTATTAACTGATCCCTTTGACAATTTTGTATATCATGTGAAGGCCTTCCTTGTTTTCCAAATCTTCACATACTCTAAACAAATCCATCAATTTCGGAAAGAAATTTTGCTGCTCACGTCATTGATAAATAAATAAAGATTACTATTAACTGTAATGGAAATTTATCAATACAATTGTTATATTGTTTTTGTGTAATAACTAATAATAATAGCACACCTCATGCAGTATGAGCTCCGTTACACATAACTGATCTGTAACACTACTGTCAACCACAACCTGCAACACAAAAACCAATCAACACCATACAAAAAATAAATAAATAAATAAATAAAAACATAAAGTCAACTCTGAACCTTAAGTATTTTAGGAAGTGTTGACAACTCTACTGCAGGCAACTCCCGTAACTCATTGTTCGTTCCATGATATGTCTCATCTACAAAAACAAATCAACTCACATGTCATCTTGAACATTAATATCTAAAATACATTTTATAAAGGGTAGAATACTATTATGGCCCCTAAGGTTTAGTCAGTTTAACCCTTTCAGCCCAAAAAAGAATCTTTGGACATATCAGACCCTGAGGTTGCATTTTGTAACGATTTTGGCACCTAACGCTAACTTCGTTACTTTTTATGTTAGTGTAAGAGTATTTTGGTCCTTTTACACCTCATGGGTTCTTTATGTAAATTTCAATTTACAAAGTTTTTTTTAATGTAAGGAGCTACTTGTATAATTTACTGTTTACATAAACAACCCTTGAGGTGTAAAAGTACTAAAATATCCTTACACTTAACAGAAAAAAGTAACATAGTTAGTGTTAGGGGCTAAAACCGTTATAAAATGCAACCTCAGGGTCTGATATGTCAAAAGATTCATTTTTGGGTCGAAAAGGTTAAAATGACTAAACCTCAGGGACCAAATAAGTAATATACTCTTTTAAGGATTAAATCATAAATACTTACTGCGGATAGTGCTAAAATGCAGATTGCGCTGCACATTGCATATATTATCCCTGTGTAAAACAAAATGTTAACTAATAGTCTAATACAATAATCATATGAATAAAAAAATACTCATAACGAAAGAAACACATAAAAAAGGTCGATTTATTTAGTACCATATGTACGAGCAGCCTGTGGTCTCTTGAAAGCTAAGAGCTAGTTCACTTGAATACTCAACATCCCGCCATGAAATTATTGTGTCTGAATATGACATGTAATAATCTCATAAAAAAATGTCTGTGAAAACTACTTGAAATGCATTAATGAATTAAAAAAAGATACCTTCTTGCTTCCGATATATATCATCGGAGCAAATACGGTGCACAAGCAATGTTTCATTGTCTTCTTCATCAATGACAAACAAGCTCAAATCTTCAGACCTCTATTGTATAGACAGAGAGAAAATTGCGTAAGATAAATTCAGAAATAATTTTTTTGTCAGACGTACAAAATGAACTTTAAAAAAAGACCTCAAAATAGTCAATGGTGACATGGCCTGTCCCTTGATCATCCCACTTTCCATCATCATTGAGTCGGTATACCTTGACACGCTATCGTTTATGATATTCAACGGTCAGTATGAATTGCATATGGAATACATTTAATATTATCGATCACAAAGAACAGTAAAAAAAACTAGAGGTATAACAATATAAGCAAAACAACATCCGTATTTTTCAAATATTATCCGTTTCAGTACAATGATTCTTCTTTCTTAAAATACCTTCTGTTAGAATTTTCATAGTCGTGTACGCATATCCCTATACTAAGGAACACTTTAGATCATGGATACACCTCTCATCATCAAATTGATGTTTTCGTTTACTAAATTTGGAGCGGAAACAAATAATGTATTAATTAAATAACAATAATATTGTGACTTAAGCAATAAGGCACAAACACAATTATCATAAAATTTACTACTAATATGCTCCAAAATCTGTACTTAAACTTCTCAAAAACCAAGACTGTCATTGAGCTCATAATTGTCATAAAAATCTTCTTCAACTAGAGTAACAAAATCTAACAATAAAAATTCAACTAATTTCACATAACAACCAACTCAATTCACCCAAATAATCCTCAATGATCAATATACAACTAAATTAAACAACCGAACCTGCATCGAACTGTTCGAAGCAGCCAACTTTTCCGGTGCTCCCATCACAACTCAATTACGTCAGCAAATTCTCAAACAAATCGCAACAACAAAAACTATAACCATACCATACTAGTCTTACTAACATCAATAATCAACCTAATTAACCTACTTCCCAATGTAGATACAACTAATTTCACATAACAACCAACTCAATTCACCCAAATATCTTAACAATCAACAAACAATAACCCAAAATCACCTCCAAAACACAACAAAAACTTCAACGCAATAACATAACCAATTACGTTAATTACGTCAGCAAATACTCGAACAAATCACGACAATGAAAACTATAACTATACCATAACAGTCTTACTAAAATCAATAAATACTCAACATAAGTTACCTACTTCCCAGTGCAAATTCAACTAATTTCACATAACAACTACATCAATTCACCCAAATATCTCCACAATACACAACAACAACTTACATCAACAAATAACAAACCTAAAATACCTTCAAATCAAAACAATAGCATCAACAACAAAATTAAACAACCGAAGCTGCATCGAACTGTTGTTAGAAGCAGATAGCTTCTCCGGTGCTCCCATAATTACTCAATTACGTCAGCAAATACTCAAACAAATCGAAACAATGAAAACTATAACTATACCATAGTAGTCTTACTAACATCAATAAATACTCAACCTAAGTTACCTACTTCCCAATGCAAATTCAACTAATTTCACATAACAACTACATCAATTCACCCAAATATCTCCACAATACACAACAACTTACTACCTTCAAATCAAAACAATAGCATCAACAACAAAATTAAACAACCAAACCTGCATCGAACTGTTGTTTGAAGCGGCCAGCTTCTCCGGTGCTCCCATAATACTCAATTACGTCAGCAAATACTCGAACAAATCGCGACAATGAAAACTATAACTATACCATAGTAGTCTTACTAACATCAATACTTACTCAACCTAAGTTACCTACCTCCCAATGCAAATTCAACTAGTTTACACAACAACTAACTCAATTCACCCAAAAAAATCCCCAGAATCAACAAACAATAACCCAAAATCACCTCCAAAACACAACAACAGCCTCAACACAATAACATAACCAACAAAACTAAAAGAAAACAAATTAAACAACCGAACCTGCATCGAACTGGTGTTAGAAGCAGCTAGCTTCTCCGGTGCTCCCATAACAACTCAATTACGTCAGCAAATTCTCGAACAAGTCGGAACAATACGAGCCGTGGTAAATTGGGGGTGAAATTAGGGTTTTGTGATGTGAAATTGAGAGGAGGATTAAGAGGAAGAAGGATGAAAGTGGAGGTAGAATAGAGGAATGTAATAAAGTAGAGAAATTGGAGTACGAAGAAACCCTAAATCGCCATTGACGTTGCAGAAAAGCCCTCTTTTTTTTCTCTCTCTATGTTGTATGTTGTTCTTGAATGAATGCTTTTATTTTCCCTCTTTTGTGAAAAAGTTTCCGTGCTCGACTCTGCTTGCTTGCTGATAATAATAATAATAGTAATAATAGTAATAATAATAATAATAATAATAATAATAATAATAATAATAATAATAATAATAATAATAATAATAATAATCTCTACTATAATAAAGGAAAACTTTTTGATCCTAGCTGTCAATCATACAAGCCTTCACCTTTATCTTCATCTTACGTGTCAACCCAGGGATGCATATATCCAAAATAAGAAGGGTCAAAGCTAAGAAGCATTCTTCCCAGCTTGATTGAATCTATATGAAGTAAAATTAGCGGTCAATTGGCTTCCAAAAGATTCAAATTTTGAATCCCATCCATTTCTTCAAACAAGCAAACGGTGAGATCACTTTTAGGGTTTCTTGCTTCATCTCCTCTTTCCATTGCCATTTCCTTTTTCCCATTGCCGATGCTTATCTTATCTTTTTACTTCTCTGAAAATTGAAGCCGTCTGCAAAGAGAGTAGCTGAGAGATAGAGAGGGAATCCAAAAGGGAGAGAACGACAAAGAGAGAGAGAGAGAGAAATGCGATGGTTCTAATGAACGGATCTACTTTGTATGCCTGAAAATCGGTGACCCTTGGTGGCAACAGTGATGCAGAAACTATCGTAGCAGATGGAATCAAGACCAAATGGCAACGGTTTTGGGTTTCTAGGGTTCTGTCCGTGCCGACGCCATAGAAGAGTCCGATAATTACAAAGGTGAGAGTTGATTTTAGCCGTATTGAGTGTTTCGCATTATGTGGTTACGAATATGTTGTAAATGTTCAGATTGTTTGGGGACAAACTAATCATATTCGGTAAAATGGGGCTTAGCCGACTGGTAAAACCCACCCCTGTAAATCAGTCTGTCATGTGTTCCCAACTTGGCAATCACATTGTTTTCTTTATCTTACGACTTTCCTGTTTAAATCAACTTTTATAAGAATTTTTTATTTTAATAGCATTATAACTTGATACATTCTGTGCTAAAACTGTGGGTTGTGGTCTGTCTGTGGTAAAGTGGGTGTTGTTTAAGTGCCTCAATCAGTTTTCATTTCACTTTTATGATTATTTGAATGTTAAGATTATATGATTCATATTTGCATGTTGCTTAAAGAAATCGAAGGAGAGAGGTTGTATGGCTAAAGAGCGGATTAGCAAATTGCCACTCTGTGACGTCGAAAAACACAGTTCTATTCATCATGACCTTACTAGGTATACAAAATTAATTGATGCTTTTGCTTTTCGTATCTGTATAGTGAAACTTGACATTACATGGTTGTTTGAATGTGATTTTTTAATATTTAAACTTTGAGTTTTGTTCAAATATCTTGTAGGTTCAACACTTTATATAACTTAGTTTGGTTTTCTTGCAATATCACAAGGCTGCACCTTGAGTTGGTTTTTGTGCAGAATATATATTGGATTTTTTTGGTAACATTGTAACTTGTAAGTTAACATTAAAGAAGCAACTTTATTGTATTTCAATCATTGCCACATTCAACAGAGGTTATTCAATGTAGGAAGCATCCCATGAGGTTGCCATGTAATGGCTACCCTTCCTTGTATTGGTACTCGTGAAATGGGTTTTCTATAGGTGGCCTAAATTGGGTAATTGTTAAACAGATCAAACGGGTCTTCTTAAAGTTCCTCAATGGAAGAATATGGAATTTAGAATTGTATTCCTAAGATATTAAAAATAAATAAAACTACATAGTAACTCAGTTTCAATTTATAGGTTTCTTGAACTGCACATCAATTTGGATGTACAGACCGATAATTGACTATATATGTCATAGGGGTTAGTTATTGCATCTTTAGTGGTAATATTATTTATGTATGTGATGATGTTTATTAGATGCTTGGGGAATTGGGAGCTTTAGGTTTGGATATTGAGGTTTATGGCTAAATTAAATACATGAAATAGTGAGTGTTTGCACCTACTTTAGAAAGGCATTTCAGGCATTGAAAGCTTTAGGGTTGAATGTTGAGGAAAATGGCCAGCGAGTTATGAATTTGGTCTATGTTTCTTCTATGATAAACTGAAGTTGTGTCTATTTAGGCTAATATTTTTTACACCATTTGACTGATAATGTGTTGTTTTAATTGAAAGCCATAGGCACAACTTCAAATCAAGTTCTAAATCCAATATCTTATGACATGTCAGCATACCAAGTGGACTCCTCAGGTCCTCCTTGCTTTGTGGGACCCATGCAATCGCCGGACTCGGCTTATTTATCTTCACAAATCGTATGTCAATATCTTGATTCTCGATGGAGGAAGACGGCGTAAACAATGCTTATTGTTTTGTGAGATAAACTCAATAAAAGCCGAATCTATTGCTAAAGGTTAAATCTATTTGTACACAACAGATAATTTATTTTTGACGGTTTTAATCACTTTTTTTTCTTTACCTATTACATGCAGGTAAAGTTATCATTAGGGTAATTGTGTAAACAAATGGTTATGATTTATGAGGACATCAACAAAATAGAAGCTGACTCTATTGTCGCCGGATAAATTGATTTATATGCAACCATTAATCTAATTTGACGTTTTTTGTCCTTCTTTTTACTTCGCGCGCTGGTAAAGTTATCATAAGATACATTATTTAGTCATAGAAAATCATCTCCACTATTGTAAAAGTATGAATATTAAGTATTATTAACAATCATGTATTATAAAAAAACTTGGAACATTACCAATCTTGCTTAACTATACTACAGTATAGTATTGGTTACTGGTTATTGTTTAACATGTACCTTTAACGTTAATAATTTTTACCCTTTTTGGTTGGGATTGTTTGTTGTCGCCGATATGATCAATGTAGGAATTCGCAGATGATCTGACTACAAATAAACCATTGGAAGGTAATATTCCTTAATTGTTTGAATCCGATATTTCCTCCTTTATTGTTTGGGCTTGTGTATTGATGATTTTCCCGTTTTTACCTTTGCTCAAATGGGTTTTCTTTAGCAGCGTTTTTCAGGTTAGTTAAAGAGTTGTTGTCAAGAAGGCAAAATCATAAGTAGGCGACGTTGAATATCAACAAAAATCTATTGTAATTATACATGTAGTGGCCGTAATATTTTGTAATAGGTACAAAATTCCCAAGGCATGCGCGACGTGAAAAGTTTGTAACACACATCCGTTATATTTTTTTAATGATTCAGCTTGCAACTTATGTAATTTAAATTGATATAAAAATAATCGGTATGGATTCATTATATGTCTAACTTTTGAAAACATGTTTTTTTATTTTATTTAATGAGATAATTTGATTAATATAAATTAATTTTTTCTACCCGGGAAGCTCCCGGGTGATAACCTAGTAATAATAATAAATGAAAAAATATTGTGGGGATTTATGTAAAGTAGCCCTAAAGTTTCAAGTTATTTAAATTTTAAGATAGTTGATCCTCGTATTTCAGGCGGAGCATTCTTTATAACAACTGATACGAGGCATCTTTATAACAACTGATACAAGGCTGAGGCATTCTTTATGTACTTGGTATTACTAGAATGTGAGATTTCCCTCACGCGTTACAAACACACTCATCATCCTTGAATACGTTTGACTATGAGATTTGCACTATTATCTGAATGGCATTGGAGTAATGGTTGTTAAACCCAAATCATCCATCGGAGTGGTGGAATTGAATGGTTCAAGTTGGACCGCTAACTGGTGTACTAAATGGTTTTTGGACTTGGTGGTTGAACGAGCAAACAGCAAACCAAGTCGATCGTGATTTAACGTATTGGGCCATGTCGCACCAAAATTGGTTGAAGACATTTATTGGATTTTGATTTATAAAGTTTGAAATGAAAAAACTTGTTTGTTTGGACAACATAGGACAAATGAAACATTTATTAATAATATGTTCTAGTCTCTATATTTGAACACCGTGGACCCATAATAGATGTTAAATGGTATAATATCAACTTATATACCGTACTAATTATGATATATTGATGTACAGTAGGGAGAACTCGCACATTACGACAGCGCTAATAATTTGCAATGTTGTAATCGTTTTTCGTTTGTTTATCAATTATTTAGGTTTTGTAAGTTTTGAATTACCTAAAAATATTTTCAATACATACAAACGTAAGGTTATATGTCGGCGGGAATAGTAATGATATGTGGTTGGCCCGGCCAGCTTTGTTTTTTTTTTTATAAAATAGTTCTCAGATCTCTGCCGTTGCTTTTTGATCCGACGTCCGATATTTCTTCACCACTTCCCTCGCCTGCGTTAAAGCCTCTCAAAACCCTAGGTGAATATGTATGACGATCGACGGACGGAATCAGCCAACCGAATTGGGTAAATCCACAAGAATGATGTGATCCGCACACACCCGCTATTCGTTTGCATTGCTCGCAGGTAAGAACAGGTCCGAATGAGTTTAGGGAGCCACAGTGGTTGTAATCTGGCGGTGGTATGACGGGGTGTAGATCGATCTCATGCAGTAACATTTCAACAGAATCCGTTGCTCTCAAGTTGTCGCGTGGCTCTGGTGGTTTAGGGTTTTCAGGACCGCTACAACTATGACCATAATTCTGGTGATCTCAGCAGCTCCCTGCTTTGTATTTTGGCGATCTATCGGAAACTCGATGCTGTTGCCATGACTCCGGAAGCAGCAACACCGGTGTTTGTTACTCTCTCAATGAGGATGTATCAGAGATTGAGGTTTGAATTGGTAAATTTTACTTATTTTTCCTTTTTAGGTTCTAATAACCTAATCTTATCATCAATTTGATTGGTATTAATGTATGTATCGTATGTTGTAGTTATTGATGATTATTGGAATTTTGATCGACCATACTTCAATCAGTATTCGACGGTCATACTATTGCTTTAGACCTGTAGTATTGATACACTTAAACATTATTTTGCTGCGAACTTACTATATCTTAAAATAGTTGATGTCGTAAACACAACAGAAACTTCAACTTTTGTTGTTTATATGATTAGCTATTGATATCCTCAGAACACATGTATGTTTTTTTATCCAAATATATCAATGAGGTATGAGTTTAATCCACCCATGGTTGCAAAAGTCGCTAGGCGCTCCCTAGTCGGATTCGGGAGTACTCGGGAGGTACTCGGGAGTATTCGGGAGTACTCGGGGAGTAATTGGCCTGGGAGAAGAGTACGCGTGCCTCGGCAACCTACCTTGTAGCGAGTACTCGGGGAGTACTCGGAGCCTAGTCGGGACTTTTACAACAATGAATCCACCCATATAATTACTATAGGTTGAGACATGGGTAGGGCGGAGTGCGTAATGAGTCAACACGACTCATTATCGAATACAGGTTAGGCCAAATCATGTTGAGGCGGAACATTTTTCCAAAATATTTTCTCAATTTTGTAATCTATATTTTGTCATATGAGCTCTATGGTTTCAGTAATCATTTATATAAATTTTGTAAAATAACAGGATCTTGGAGGAGGATGTGTGAAAAAAGTTACGCTTTCGGTGATTCTTCACCTATTCGGCCCGTTTTGTGTTCAGCTAATTCTTTCATTTTCCCTGTTTTGGTTTATCAAATGCCAAAATTCAAAGGGATTTTATAGTACGGTTCTGCATTTGGCCGCGAGGATTGCGGGTACGCTTGGTGGAACTTAATAAGTTTCAAAAAGCTGCAAACATGTTAATACAGATTTTAGTATGTCCCTATGTGATTTAGGCAGAGGAGAAAGTCAAAATAGCTTTCATGTATCAAAGTCAAAGTATACGTCTATATAGATATGTAATATGTGTGTTCTTGATGAAAACACCTACGGGGTGGAATCCCATACTTCTGCTCTCTGTATGATTTTTCTACTACTCATAGAAAACACAGATGTCATTAATTTTTATTATTGTTTTTTTTCCAATTTGCAGCTACCCAAGATGGCTTATTGTTACGGCTAACATGTTTCTCATCATTCATGTAATTGGTGGCTATCAGGTATGACTAATAATTATGTGTCTCTTTTATTATATTTTTGCTCCTTAATTTTGCATGTTTCCTTACATCATTTGTTACCAATACTTTGATGTCTTTTTTAGTTGTAGCAAAATGGACGGGTTAGGTAATGTGTTTAGACCAAGGTGAAGTGAAACATTTGTCCAAATAAATTTTAAAAATTATATTCAAATTTATGTTAAATAAGATTTAAAACATATATTATTACATGAATAATATGGTCTTTTGATTTGTGCTCCAAATGTAGGTGCCATCCGTAATAAAGTGGTGTGAAGGTCTCTCTTTCTTCCAAATCGTATTCGGCGATACAAGTTCACACTATGCTTTGCACATGACTTGGACAAGCAAACTGTTTAGTAGTTGGGAGTGTTTGGATGGAGGCAAACTGCAAATTTATCATCTGAAATAGTTATGTCGAATGAAATGAAGTGTAAAAAATGTTATTGATTACACAATAATATATCGAAATCTTTTGGATTCAGGTTCTTCATCACACATTAATTCCTGCTACAAACATAGATACATTCTTGGCCTCAAAATCGATAAAACCCGCAGCGAAGCGCGGGGTATAATTACTAGTTATTAATAACACGAGTAATAATGTAGTTATAACCATTTTGTGGACTATGTCATATATACCAACAATGCCCCTAGTCGGTGACATAAAATTAAGTAGAATATCAATTTTGCCCTGAAGAATTATATTGTAATATATATATTTGTATTTAACATAGCAATCCTAAAGAATTCTATTGTAATATAGATATTTATATTTAACATAGCAATATGATTATTTGTATTTAACATAGCAATATCATTTAATAGGCTATGATAGTAATGCATAGTACTGTTATAATTCTGAGATCTATGAATGTAGTTTTTAAAAGTCTTAGTTTTACTATTCAAAAATGGGTGACGACGCAGCTTGTTGCCCATTTATCTTCGATTTCGATGTAATTTTAAAATTAATATTCATCCCATTATTCAATGTAAAAAAAGATAGTAACCAAAACTTATACATTATTATAGTTTAAGCTTTCCTTTTTCTTACTTATGTTTAAGTTTTTCATATGTTTTTATTATAATTACATTATTTATTATATAATCAGTGAACCACGAGAATGGCCGATGTAGTGACCTCTTCGATTTTATAACATTGTTGGATACTAGTTGTAACATTTGGCCATCGTGTCAATTAGTATTATTCACACTTTATGGTCACATGAGTAAAAGTCTTCAAGGATTGACTCTCACTCAAACAGGTAAGGGTTAACAACCTTAAAGTTACTATTGTACATGACAAATACTTCTATAAAAATTGTCTTTAACAATCTATGGAACCGTTATCCTCAACCGTTTTCATCGTCACTAATAATCGATGGAACAGAGACCTAAACCACAAGTATTCGGCGGTAGATGATCGATCTACATGCAATCGTCTCTTTGTTTTGAGTTGATTGGTCATACAAGTGCTTATTCATTCATAAAACTTTTTCCAAATCACATGAACACCAATCCAATCCCAGATATAAAAGTTTGTTATTGCATAGCTCTTACTATATTTATAAAATGGATCTAAATTATATTAAAGTGGTTTGCCAAATTCACACTTTGGAGCCCAAGTGCCCTACCAAGTGTTTGTGGAAAAGCCTTGGTAAGAAGTATAACCTATAACATGATTCAAGCAAGTAAATAAAACAAAGGTATTTTACAAGTTGTGTTGATTGATCAACTTGAGACTAAAGTTTTTTCTTTTTTTGAATTTTAAAACATACACATATAACGAACTTACCCAGTATAATCTCTCTCATAAGTCATAGCAAAAGCTATTTGTAGGGAGTGGAAGCATCAATCATGTTGGAAAGAAGAAAGGAAAAGATAAAGACAATGAATGGTGCGTAAACGAGAAACAACCAACACATAACAAGGAAATCCATGGATTGCGTGATAATATTGATGCAAGTACCACAACCAGTGATGTCAAAGGTCCGAATGTGTTTGAAAGAGTAACGAAAGAGTTTGAAGAAATAGTGGAAACAACGTCATCTTGTTTTAGTTTATTATGTATGGAAGGTTGTCACTCAAAAAACTGTCTCGAAGTTCCTATAACCGGCTTATCCTGGATGTTTATGGCAGTAGACAGTAGGGGGAGTCCGGATGGAAGAGGGGAGGATATTGATGTAGGCATCTCAATCAGTACATTTAAAGGTCCTAGCATCTTTCGTCATGCTAAAGAAGAGATTGAAGCCATTGTTGACACGATTCATTCAAAAGAAGAATCTGATCATGATGTTGCATCACCAAAGAATGAGGAAAAAGATACACAGGACTTGCAACCACGATTTGAGGTTAGTTGCAAGTTGTGATTACAAGCACCATGGCCGAACCTGGAGATGGACGGGTTCGTAGGGCATGTAATTTTAAAAAATCCAATATTATATATGTAAAAAAAATTAATAGGGTATATCCAAATAAATACTAACATAACATAGGCCCAATTACAAAAAAAAAAAAAAAAAAAAAAAAAAAAAAATCATATGGTTTAGATTAGTTAACCTGTTGGGATTAGGTTAGTGAGCCCAATACCCAAATGATTGTTGAAGACTAAATTGTTGGTAATTTATACAAAAACGATCGTCAAATTCAGGCTCATATTCTTTTTTTATGTCGAATTCAGGTATGATTTAAACTGTGAAGAGCTGATTCACCAATTTGCTATCAAGAATGCAAGGAGGGCTTCACGAATCATTGGTTAGCTATTAGTTTATTAGTTTTTTACGTTATGTCACTCATTCGAATACTGTATTTTGTATTTTGTTAATTGAGTTGTTCATCGAATGCTATATTTTTGTTAACGGTTCATGGTTGTATGAAAAACTAGTTTAAATTATTTATTTCGTTAAGGACCGTGGGCACGTTTTTTCAAGCTGAACAGGATACAAGAATTTTCAGGGCGGCCGGCCATGACTAACACACATGTGAAGTGAAATCTACAAAATTACTTTTTTATTTGAGACATGGTTAAGTGATGATGTGTGAGCAAGTTGGTTAGTGTTTTTAATTTGAGTAAACTGTCATTTTGGTCCTTGTGGTTTGGGCAGTTTTGCCATTTTAGTCCAAATCTCAAACATTTTAAATCTGGGTCCCTGTGGTTTGCATTTTGATGCAATTTTAGTCCAAACCTCAAAAAAAAAACTCTCATTTTTTACTGTTCCAACATCCTTTTTTTGTCTTTATTTGCAGGGGTAGTTTTGTCTATTTAATTTTCATTAAAACAATTTCTTTATTAAAAAACCCTCCAAATATAAATACCCCATATCAGAGACCAATTACATCATCATCTTCAACCTCCCAAGCGAGACCCTAACCAGAGATCAAACCCAAAAAAAAACCCTAACCCACAGGAGATCGAAGCAACGACAATGGTGGTTTGCACTTGTGGAGCCTCAACCTCACTGAGAACCTCATGGACAACACAAAACCCAGGTCGTCGTTTTCACCGGTGCAACAAACCATCATGTTGTGGATTCGTTGCTTGTTCATCATCCTCATCTACATCAATTTGTTGTTCATATTGTTCACTAATGTCAGCATCTACTTCAGCATAATAATATTCTTTCATATCAACACTATAATAGTATAATCTTCCACAACATTATCTGTATCAAAGATGTAATCTAGATCTTCATCATCCTCATCCTGACCCACCTTATCAGTTCTATCTTTCCTATTCTTAGCCTTTACACTTTTCCTATGAAATGACTTTACACGTTTGATAGTCTCTACACCTTCTACCTTTTCACCCTCACCTGCACTACCTTCACAGGATCCTTCATAACTACCATCAACACTCTCACTTTCACTTTCACTATCTTCATCCTGCTGATCACTACCCTCATAACATCCCTCATCACTAAGTTCTACGTATTCAGGTTCCTTTTCAACATCCTTTTTTGAAAACATGCTAACATGTTGAATATACACATCTAGCCCTTTGTGTTTTTTTTCAACATAGCTAATCATTCTCAATACATCACTATCAGTGCCTAGAGGCCTTAAACCTAAAATTAAATCTTCCCCTGGAACCCTAAAATGGTAAACCACAACATCCTCTTCTGAATAACCAAATGCTAACAACATATCATTCATCACTATCAATGAAAAGATATCAGAATTCACACTATCAACGTAGTCTACCTTACCCCCGCCGTATTCAAAATCATCTTCGTCAGTGAAATCACCACCATGGTGCACTTTCAGGGTGAATAACTCGGGATGATTTGCTGTGGAATAAGAAAAAAACTTTCAATTAGAAACAGGGGTTTTGAAATCTAGTTTATCAACAACAAATACGTACCGTATTTTACTTCTGGATCAAAATTGACACCTTCTTTTCGAACACAGCAGCTAAAATCATCCCCATCGTCGTCCATCGGAATCGTCTTGGCAAGAATGCAGATCGTCGGCGATGATTTTGGGAGAGGGGAAGATGATCTGAGAAAAGGGTTGAAGATGATGTAATTGGGAACGAGAATGATAAGGGGTATTTATTATGGGGGTTTTTTAATTAAGAAATTGGTTTAATGAAAATTAAATGGACAAAACTACCCTTGTAGATAAAGACAAAAAAGGGATGTTGGAACAGTAAAAAATGAGAGTTTTTGAGTTTTGGACTAAAATGGCAACAAAATGCAAACCACAGGGACTCAGATTTAAAAAGTTTGAGATTTGGACTAAAATGGCAAAACTGCCCAAACCATAGGGACCAAAATGGCAATTTACTCTTTTTTTTACATTAGGGGTAAAATGGTAAACTTACATGGATTTAACTTAGAAGTTAAAACCCTTAAGTTGAGAATGATGAAAGCAAATAATGTCATTCGGGACCACATCTATAAAAAAACTAAGTTTTGGGATAAATACGTAATTTACCCAAATTACATGAACCATCTATAATTGACTCTATATTATCTTTGCTAGAAAACAATATGCATCAAATAGTGGCGAAGCTTGAGATTTCCGACCGGGTGGGCAGAAGTCATTGGACCTAAAAATTTCTCTAAAATCGCGGGGTTAAAAACGTATACACCCAAAAAATTTTATACGAAAACTACATACTCTCCACTACTGAGCGAAAAGTTCGGGGGGGGGGGGGGGGGAGGGGGGGGGCGACCGCCCCCTCCCGCCCTACTTAAGTTGCGCCCATGGCATCAAACACACACAATGATCCCAAATAATACTATCATTGATAGCATAGTAAACACAATAATAACCATAACATTAAATAGAGAATCTATACAAGATTCAAAAGTCACATGAAAATGAAAATACAGAAGTAAAGATAGCAAAAACTCAAAAACACTAAAGATTTTACAACCACAAAACATCTAGGTGGTGTTTGCTCTTGAAGAGGTAAAAGGTCTGCAGTCCGCGGACCACACCTGCAGGCATCTGCAGAAGAAGAGGTGGACCAAAGGTCTGCAGTCTGCAAGGAGAAGAGGGTTTGTTTTGTTTATTCTGCAAAAGATCTTCAAAACACACACAAACACATTTTACACACACTAACCCCTCTTGTTCTCTCTCTCTCTCTGCATCACCACCTCACCACCACCATCTGCCTCACCACCGTCACAACCACCACCGTCACAACCATCTGCCGTAGCACCACTGCCATCACAGATCTGGGGGTTCGTTCGATCTGCTATAGCACCACCGTCGTTCGATTTGGGGGTTCGTTCGATTTGGGGGTTCCACCACCGCCATAGCACCACCGCCATCACAGATCTCTCTCTCTTCTTTCCCTCTCTCTCCTGCCGCTCCCTCTCTCTCTCTTGATTCTGTGGTGGGTTTTGACATGTTGGGAGTTGATTTGTGTTGAAGAGAGAGAGAGATGATTCTGCTGAAGAGAGAGAGAGATGATGGGTGTCGGAGGTTGATTCTGCTGAAGAGAGAGATAGAGAGATGGGTGGCAGAGGAGGTGGTGGTGGCAGAGGAGGTGGTGGCGGCGGAGGAGGTGGTGTCGGAGGTGGAGGTGGTGGTGGCAGAGGGAGAAGAGGAGAAGAGGTTGGAAGATGTTGGAAGAGGATGAAACATGTCTGCGTGGTGAAGAGGTCTCGCAGACCTTTTTTAATGAAAGGTCTGCGAGAAAACAAACAAGCTGCAACATCCAAACGTCTGCGCGCGTCTGCGCGGCGCAGACATAAGTGGCCAGAAGTGCTTCTGGCCAAAAAACAAACACCACCCTACTCTTCTTTAGCAGATTCACTTCACCACTCTGCTTGTTGCTCTTTGTTGCATCCTTTGGTTTCTCAAGAACTTGGGATCCATCTGCATCAAAAACATAATTTTAATTAAAGAAAACATCAAACACCATTACATTACATCCACACTAGGATTGAAACAAATTAGAAGATGAGCAATCATAAATGCTGCAAATTCATCACCAATTACTGAAGCAAGATTAAAATTCGGAGACTGAAGAATGATAAAAAATAAAAATAAAATCATAGTTGCTTACCGGAGATAGTACTAAAATGTAGATTTCGCTGCACATTGCAACGATTGTTCCTGCGTAAAATAAAATGTCAGTTAATACAATAACGATATGGATAAAAAAGTGCTTAAAAGGAAAATAAATATATAAAAGATCTATATATTCGGTACCATATGTGTGAGCAGCCTGCAGCCTCTTGAAAGCTAAGAGCAAGTTCATTTGAATCCTCAAGATCCCTCCATGCAATTATTGTCTGAATAATGGAACATAATATTCTCATAAAAAAAAACATTTTAACGTGAACTATAAAACAATTTAACGGTGCTAAACGATTTATCTGAATTCAAAAGATGCCTTCTTGCTTCCGATATATATCGTCTGAGCAAACACAAGAAGTGGTTCATTGTCGTCTTCATCAAATGAATAACGAACAAGCTCAAATATTCAGACCCTTGTTGTATACAGAGAGAAATATTCAAATATATTTAGAAAATCAATATTTTACAACTTATCACCAAAAAAGTTCTCAACAGATCAATAAATCGACTCAACCCATGTTCCGCGCCAAAATCTTAACCAAGTCACCCACGTTTGCACCCATCGTGAACCCCTTGTTATCTTCGGGGAGTTGGTGACCTTACCGGAACCACCACCAGACCATTCCAATATTACTACAAATTTATCCCAATCGTTTAATAGAACTCTGTATCAAATAACATGTTAGAACAAACAAATTACATGTACTTCAAATTGATAAAATCCAAAAACTGTAGAATAAAACTTAAATAATCCAATGAAATGAAAAATGAATTTTGAAGCCTTTGCTGTGCTATTTGTGGGATTTTACTGGGTATGATTGATTGATAGATTACTGCACAAATAAAAATAAATACCAATAACTCAGTCACGAGCATCCCTGTTGGGAGATAAAAAAATAAGTCGATCACAACCAAAAAAACAACCACACTACCGTTTGCCATAAAACACACTACGGCAGAGGATAGAGCGGCTGCCAATGCAACCGTATTCCGAGGTTTGTTTTACATCAATCAACTTATATCTTCGTTCTGATCTAAAGCCCTTATGCATTAGTTTGAAAATTTCGAAAAAAAAAAACTTGATGATTTTTAACAGAGGTGCGATGAGAAGTTTTTTTAAAGGCGGAACTACCAACAGAGATTTTGAAAGGTGAAACTATTATAGGCCAACTACCAAAAGATGCCACTATTAAAATCCAATTTCCCTAGATGTTATCAAGTAATCAAAAGAGTTAATTATTGTTTTCGCCCCCCTGTGTTTTGTCAAAAATCACTATTTCAGTCCATTAGTTAAAAAATTACAATTTCAGTCCCTGTTGTTTCACTTTCGTAACCATTTCAGTCCCTGTGGTTTCACTTTCGTAACCATTTAAGTCCCTATGGTTTTACTTTCATAACCATATCAATCCATTATTCTATTAAGTACAAGGACTGAAATGGTTACGAGGTGGAATGAAATGGTTACAAAAGTGAAACCACAGGGACTGAAATCACATGTTTTAAACTAATAGACTGAAATAGTAATTTTTGACAAACCACATGGACGAAAACAGTAATTAACTCTAATAAAAAAATAAACGAGTTAATTACTGTTTTCGTCCCTGTGGTTTGTCAAAAATCACTATTTCAGTCCATTAGTTTAAAAATTGCGATTTCAGTCCTTGTCGTTTCACTTTCGTAACCATTTCAGTCCCTGTGGTTTCACTTTCGTAACCATTTCAATCCATTATTCTGTTAAGTACAGGGACTGAAATGGTTACGAGGTGGACTGAAATGGTTACGAAAGTGAAACCATAGGGACTAAAATCACAATTTTTAAACTAATGGACTGAAATAGTGATTTTTGACAAACCACAGGGACGAAAACAGTAATTAACTCTAATAAAAAAATAAACTGATATCAAGCAGTATCATCATTGATAAGCGATAGCATAGTAAAAAAGAAATAATAACCATAACATCAAAATATAGAATCTAACAAGATTCAAAAGTCACAATGAAAATATAGTAGTTCAGATTAATAAAGTTCAAACACAAAGACAATAATAAAACCCTAAAACATCTATTCCTCTTGAGCAGAATCACCAGTCTGCTTGTTGTGCTTCCTTGCATACCTCTGGTTCCTCAAGAACTTGGGGTCCATCTGCATCAAAAAAAAAAAAACACAAATTTAATAAATATAACATCAAACACAACTGCATACACCCTTGAATTGAAAACAGATACACAATCTAAAACAACCTCAAAATTATCAAATTGTAACAAAACAGATAACAGAATTCACCCATTACAATATTAAAACAAGCAGAAAATAGCATTCACCAGCATCATATCATAACAAAATAACAAATAGACAAACAATCTCAAATATCCTCCATATTAGGGTTATTGGATTTTATTACCCCTAACTATCGGCTATTTGTCGCTGCCACCCCCAACTATCACTTTGACGCCCGTCCCCCTCAACTTAACACTTAGTGTGTTCTGTCACCACGTCGTTAACGGATCACTAACTTTTGATCTTGGTACTATACTTTCGGGGGTGTCATGTATAGTAACAAGATCAAAAGTTAGTGATTAGTTAACGACGTGGTGACAGGACACACTAAGTGTTAAGTTGGAGGTGACAGGCGTCAAAGCGATAGTTGGGGGTCATAAAATCCAATAACTCTCCAAATTATGAGAACATAACCTTGGTTTAAAAAAGCGGGAAGCGCACAAAAGCGACGATGTCTAAAACCTAGGCGCAAAGCGTAAAAGCGGTAAGCTTTTCGTACACAAGGCGCAAAGTGATTATATAAATAATTTTATATACCCCATAGGTTTTTAGCATCCCCTACCTTTGATTTTAGCTAAAATTAAGCTTTAAATATGATTTAAAAGGAAAAAACAGAAATGTACAGCATAAAAAGCCTATTTTACCACACTCAGCTGCACAGAAACACCCCATGTACAAAAGGCGCGGGCCTCACCTGCGTCTCAGGTCAAATTTTAGGCTAAAAGGCGCGCCTCACCTGCGACTTTTGTACACCCTGAGCCTTATGTCACACAAAGCCATTTGGTTTGCGCCTTAGGTCGCCGTAACACAAAGATAAACAAAATTCAGACATTATCATATCAAAACAAGCAGATAAATTGACAAATAATAGATCAAAACCTAAAATCACTATAAAAAAATCTTGAAAATAATCATTAAAATTCGCTAATTAAATCGGTTGAATCAATTAACTTTTCATCTAAATCTCAGAAAACTATTTCAATTTAGAAAGATTGCACAAAATAACCACCAATTACAGGCAACCAAAACCCTAACTAAAAAAACCCAAATTAGAAAAAATTGCAAATAAAAAAAAGAAAAAACACATACGCCTTTGGTGGAAGTGTGACGGTGCTTCCTTGGCTTCTTGATGCCGTTCCTGTGAGCCTTGTAAGACTGGTTATGTGCGGTGTGGTTCTTCGATTTCGCCATTTCTCACGCACTAGTTTCACCAAAAATTAAAACAAATTAACACACATACAAATCGATTGATAATACTCAACTTATGTACAGATCAGAAGCTGGAACCAGGGTTTTAGATTGAGAAAAAATGGTGAGAGTGATACCTGTTTGGCTGCTGCTGCTGGTGGAGAAAGAGATTAGGGTTTTTATGGTGGACAGAAAGAAGGAAATGGGTCGTTGTCTCTATTTAAAAACCCTAAATTGCAAATGGACCTCTTAAATTGGGCTCGGCCCAATACTTCACTAGTATCCATTTACCCACCAGTCACCACAAAGGATTGATGGATAATGAAAGTAGAGGTGGACATATTGGGTATTTTAAATTTTTAATAACCGGTTTGGTTATGAAACTGATTTTGGTTTTCTCGTTTCAAGGGTTGGAACTGATATAATCGGTTTAGATTTGGTTCTCGTTATTTGATCAAAAAACCATACCCTATGAGCCTGGTTCTGGATAAGGTTCGGTTCCGATTCTTAAGAAATTGAGTATTAAAATACCATATTTTCGGGTTTTTCTATTCCATATTTTCAGGTTTTTTAATACTCTGTTGCGTTTTTATTACTCTATTTTCTCATCTTTTTTTTTCTATTGTCATTAAATATGCATTGTATAATGTATAAAAATTAAAATAGATGCACTAACATAAATTTAAAAGATAAATATGAATCATGTATCGGGTATAGCCGGGTATAGTCGGTTCTGGTTCTGGTTCTTGTTAGGTTTCGGGTATTTATCAGGTATGATCGGTTCCGGTTCTAGATGTTGAGATCAAAAAGCATACCCTACGGGTAGGGTTGGTTTCGGTTTTGGGTATAGAATACCCGGGTATTAAAAAAACCAATTCCGAGTTTTTTTTACCGGGTCCAGTTCTGAGTACGTTCAATGGTCAATTTGTTGTCGGTTTGACCTACGCATATAAAATCCCATTTAGAAGTATAATTAAAAGATGTTCTGGTTCAACTTCCATTCCACGAAACGTTTTATGTATGTTTTATAAAGTCTATGAACGGGTGTTATTGATAGTGAAGGGCTCAAAAATGCCATCTAGCCGAACTATGTTATACGAGCCGTATAGAAATTTCAACACCAAAAATTGTTGTCGCCTGCATTGCCATCAATCAAACTTCAAATCCACCAAACTTATCAACATTTTGTAAAAAAATAGTATGTATACAAACCTTGGGTCTCATGTTAAAGTCACAAACAACATGTTTGTGTGTGTATGGTGATGTGTTTTATGTAAAGTTGAGAGAGATGAGAGTTATTGTGCTGGTGGTAGTGGCCATACCGATGGTCTTTGGAAGTATTGGTTTGGTGATATGTGATTGTTATAAGTTAAAATAGACATCGGTCGTGGTGGTTCTCGGTTGAAGACTAACCACCACGACTTCCAAATTAAAAAACCATAGTATGTTAAAAGTGGCGATAGGGACCGTATACTACAAGGGTTGTACGTGGTCGAGTTGGATGCATAGACCATAAGGGTGAATAACGGGATCACCAAGATGGTTTCATTCCAATCACATGGTTTGTATGTAATCATAGCCATATGAGATTCCGTGGTTGATTAATAAACTGAGATCATATGGGTGTTTGTGATTAATTAATAAATTAAGATTACATGTGTTCATGATTATGACCGCGTGGTTAAATAATCAAGTAAATGGTCACAAGCATGTGGTCAGATAAATAAATGGATCACAATAACAGCATGTGATCAGATAAAGTAAATGGTCACAAGGGTAGTATGTGATCAGATCACAAATGTAACGTGTGATCAAATGGACCACAAGGGTACTATGTGGCCATATGAAATAAACGAGTTACATGGGTGAATAACTTTAATCCAAATGATGATATTAATTTTGAAATGTTAATTCTTGCATGGTTGACATACATGCAAGAATACATATGTGTATATGTGTGTAAAAATGGGACTAAAGTGCTTCCATTTGGTGTCACTCACTTAGGGATGGCTAATGATACTAATTGCACTTTCAGATAAAAAGCCACTTTTGTAGGGTTAAACATAAATCAAGTATAAAGAATCTAACTTTTGTAGGCATTAACACAATAAGATTTTTCTTTTTAACGGCAAGGAAGGACGTGTCAACCACCGTGACACCGAGCGTTGTGGCCAAGGTCGACTACTCGACCGCCGCCAGCCCCTTGGCTCTCCCAGATGCGCGAAAACCCGACCTCCACCCGCCCGAAGACACGAAGTGGAATAATCGGTAAAACATCGCCTCTCATCCAAGTCGAACCGGCGCCATCCGTATTTGCCCTTCACCTGGATGCCGCGGAAAATAATGTGACCTTCACCTAGATGCCGCAGAAAATAATGCGCCCTTCACCTGGATGCCGCAAAAAATAATGGGGAGAGCAGGAATCGAACCTGGGTCACAAGGTTCACCAAGTCTTTCCCCCAACCACCTAATATTCGATTTCGAAGCCACACACCTAAGTATAAAAAATATAGATGTTAACACAATAACTTCCTATTCGGTTTAGTTAAAACTTTTTTTAAAGGTAAATTTCTTTAGTCCTGTCATGTGTGAAACTTGAACCTAATACCTCCGCCTAGGTGTTCCTAATGGCTACATTTGCCAATGTGGCCACCTACCCCATTGGTGATTTAGTTAAACTTGTGGAGAATTTTTAAAAATACACCTTTTTTTAGTACAAATATATATTCATAAACCATCCAAAATACACATCTTAAAACACATTTAACACAATAACTTCCATTCATCAACTCAAAACATCAATGTAAACAATTTGTAGCCAGAACTCATGAGGATCAACCATTAAATATTTCTACTTCCAATTATGGATGTTTGATATTCAGTTACATAAACTACTCTTAAACAAGAAATTAAACGAAACAAACCAAACAACCCTCGTGTTCATAAAATATCGCCACAGATTAAAACCACAATACGATACTTCTAGCAGTCAAACTCCTCATTTGCATCAGAACCAGCCCGAAACGGGCGTTTGACCCAAAGGGAGACTACCGTCGATAATTATTCATTAGTTCTCACTTACCATCTAACTGGAAAGCAATCTGTCTCATAAAACTATAGACAAGATACCTTCATAATATATTCATTTACAGGATGTGAGAAAAAGTCAAATACGAACACACACGGTCAAACAGCCTCGCATTCTATTTTTCCATGTCAGTTGCAGGGTCAAGGCTCTCATTATACTCGAGCTGCAACAATAAAAAAAAAAACAAAATGGTAACAGAAGCATTGAGGTCTATGCTAGTCAATATCGCTACGGTGGCAATTTCGACCCATTTGCCTATAAATGGGTCGATTTGGGTTGTGTGTTATCTTTTATGCCGGTTAAGTAAACAGACTAGGGGCGGGATCGGTGCAGTACCGGTACCGAATTTGAACAAAATTGGGTACTAAATACCGTACCAAATATATTGGTACCGTACCCAAATATATTGGTACGGTACACATATTTTGGTATCGTACCTGCTTTGGTACCACTTTATTTATTTATTTATTTTTTTAGCACTCGTACGGGTACCAAATAAGTACAATCGATACGGTACGGGTACCAAATAGGTAATTTATTTACAACTTTGAAAACTGATATTTTTTCTAAACTATATTTAAAAATAAGAGTTAATTGCCTGGATGGTCCCTGTGGTTTCACGGTTTTTCACATTTAGTCCTCACCTTTTGGAAATAGCAAGTATGCTCCCTATGGTTTGTCATTTTGTTACTCGGATAGTCCCCTGACATTTACTCAGGGGACTATCCGGGTAACAAAATGACAAACCATAGGGAGCATACCTGCTATTTCCAAACTAACTGACATCTACTTAGGGGACTATCTGAGTAACAAAAAAACAAACCATAGGGAGCATACCTGCTATTTTCAAAAGGTGGGGACTAAACGTGAAAAAATGTGAAACCACAGGGACCATCCGGGCAATTAACTCTAAAAATAATTACGAAAATTCAAATCGGACATCAAAAAAACACCCATCATCAACCTGCCCATTTAGCGTCATCAAATGCTTATAATAAAGATAGATTATACATACCGATGCTTGGATATGTTCTAGCTTCATTTTACTATAATCTTCTTGAGCTCGTTTTGATCTAAACATGGCTTGCACGCGAACAACCGATCTCTCTACACGTTCTTCAGCTTGTTTCCGGCTCGCATGAAAAAACCCTTCTTCGCCATTATCTTCTTGGTTTTCGTCTTTTTCATCACTTTTATTATCCACTTGAAGACCTCGCAAACCTTTTCGTTTCAACCGCCAACGAAGAATCGCTTTTTCAACCACTCCCACAGACCATAATATCTTGGTGTATTGTCTTCTGACTTGGTGACCTCGGAAAATCGCCTGAATTAAAGAAAATACAAAAAATGTCACCGAATAATCCGTTTGAAGTTCGCAATAACCAGTTTCTAATGTTTGGATAAATATGCTATTTTGTCCCATCAACCTATTTTGGCCCCCCAACTTTGGCATTAACCAAGTTTAGCCTCTCACTTTTAATAATGACATGTTTAGCCCCTCAACTTTGGTATGGACATGTTTAGCCCATTAACTAAAACAGCGTTAGCCCCTCGATTTTAACGATAAACAACTTTAGCCCCTCAACTTTATTAATGGCATGTTTAGCCCCTCAACTTTGGTAATGACATGTTTAGCCCCTTAACTGTTAAAAGCTTTAGTCCCTCGACTTTAACAATATACAACTTTAGCCCCTAAACTTTAATAGTGACATGTTTAGCCCCTCAACTTTGGTAATGCCATGTTTAGCCCCTTAACTACATCAAACAACTTTAGCCTCTCTACTTTGATAATGACATGTTTAGCCCCTAAACTAACACAACTTTAGCCCCTCAACTTTAATAATAAACAATTTTAGCCCCTAAATTTTAATAATGACATGTTTAGTCCCTCAACTTTAATAATGACATGTTTAGTCCCTCAACTTTAATAATGACATGTTTAGCCCCTTAGCTAAAACATTAAACAACTTTAACTCTCGCGCTTTGCTTATTTTTATCTATGTTTCGAACCCGCTGCGGAGCGCACTAGTTTACATGTAAACAAGTTTATCAAATGGAGATGTAAAAACAGTTAAAAAAAAAAGAGAGAGAGAACTTACTTGAATTTTAATGGCGTGACGACGTTTATTCAAGAAATCTTTTCTTATTTTCCAAGTACGAAACCGGTATTGTATACGTACAGCAGCCGCCATTAGTTTTTTCGTTTCATGGTTCCTAAACGCATGTTGAATTTTCATAGCCGCTATAATACACCGTGCTTCATCTTCAGTATTAGAATATTCAACTTCTTTTGACCTAAGTTTAAATGATTGTTCCCTAAATGCAGCCTGTATACGGGCTGCGGCATCAGCAGCCGTTCGATAAGCCGCCAGTGTGTCCTTCAAATACTGTTCCTCCTCGGTCACTTGATTCAGCGGGAGCATAGGGGCATTATCGTCATTTGTAGGGACTGTGCTTTGCAACGAGCCGCTAACGTTCCCAGCTAAAGTCATGGCCTCGAAATGTGACACGAGTGCCTTTTCAGCAAGATAAGCGGCTAAACCTTCGAAACCGCTCTTCGATGCAAGGTCAGCAGGGGTGCATCCGCTCGGGTTTTCTGATGTGGGATCGGTTACGAGATTCGGGTTGGCCCCTGCTGATAGAAGAGACGCAACCATCCTTTGCCTGAATAGAGAAAATTTAGTTGCTCCACAAATAAAGTGATATGAGGGACCATTTAAATGTGAATTATAAATCTGGTTATCGGATTATTGCGACTTGCAGTCTAAATAATTAGATTTTAATAAAGTAAAGTACACGAATGGTCCCTGTGGTTAACCAAAATTTTAGATTTAGTCCTTAGCTTTCTAAAGTACACGGATGGTCCCTGTGGTTTGCACTTTGTAACGCATTTAGTCCCCAGCTAACAAATCTAAAGGTTTCAGTAGGTCCAAGTTAAGGACTAAATGCGTTACAAAGTGCAAACCACAGGGACCATCCATGTACTTATAGGCAAAGTTGGGGACTGAATACGTTAAAAAATGCAAACTACAGGGACCATTCGTGTACTTTTGGAAAGCTAGAGATCAAAACCAAAATTTTGCTAACCCACAGGGACCATCGATGTACTTTTGGAAAAAAAAGCTAGGGACTAAATGCGTTACAAAATGCAAACCAAGGGGAAAATCCGTGTACTTTGGAAAGCTAGGGATCAAGTCATCAAACCCTAAGTGTTGGTAACTGATGTACTTTTGGAAAAAAGTTGGGAACTAAATGCGTTACAAAATGCAAACCACAGGGACCATCCGTGTACTTTCGAAAGCTAGGGATCAAATCCAAAATTTTGGTAACCTATAGGGCCTCCATCCGTGTACTTTACTCGTTTTTCTATGTTACTTTCCTTTTTTACAAGAAAATTTCTAAAAGGGTACACCTAACACCAATAACACGACTTTATTATTATTTATTACTCTAGTTAAAGAAACGTACCTCCCGTAGTGTGCAGCCCAGTGAAGTGCGGTCCATCCGAATTTGTCACGAAAATCCAACGATAGGCCCGACCAAGAATACGGGTAGATGGCCCAATTATAATCCAAAACCGCACACAAATGAATTACACCTTGCCCTTCATCATCACGATCAACAATCTTAGAACCCTCCAACACTCTTTCCAACAGCCATTCCAGCAATCTATTTTGCAAAGTGAGCTCAAATAAACTATTTTTAGCTCGTTGAAACGGTATTCCTTTTTCCTTAATCGAATTTACTAAATAATCCCAACTATCGACAATATGGCGTGTTTTTTGCGCAAATGTTATTGCTTCCTTTTGGGTTTTTTGCGATATTTTACTAGATAAAATGTTAAGGGTTTTAGAAGTAGAGAAAAGCAAATGAGCTAGTCTCATTTTATTTTGAAGTTCTTGCCAGTCGGGCTTTTCGTCTAAAACGGGAATTGACGTAGTTGTAGGTGGGGCCCGGAATTCGAACACCATTTGTTGACTGATCGGTTTGTGGCCATCTAAACTGAGAAAAAGATTTACGATTCCTGGGGTTTGTGGAGTGATCATACACCGAAACACGCCTGTTTGGATAATTTCTGCTGGTACGCAAACATCGCCGCAAACGCAAAATAGGTTTGAGTTTGTTAGGTGTGTACGTTCTTCTTTGAAAACACCGACCACTATGATCTGCAGAAAGAACACTGATGTCAATATTGAACAATGTTTAAACTTTAAAGAGAAAATTTGTATAAAAAAGTAACCAATTTTAGTCAAGTTTCTATTTGCTTTAAATAATTTTGGGGTTTTTTTATTAATTTGACAGAATACTCGTGTACTTTCACTTCTGTCTAGTTACAGTCATTTGAATTATTAAAAATGGTTTCTTTTTCCCGCTTGGATCATTATACGGTATTTAAGGGATGACCTAAACGTAAAAAAAAAAACTTTTACAACTCCACATAATGACCCAAATGGTACAGAAAGCCCATATGTAAAAAAGAAATATGTACAATGACAAAGTATATTGGTAATTTATGCCCAAAAAAATTAATTTTTTTAAATAACATTTTTTTTCTAGCCTAAAAAGTCGGTTATGAAAATAGAAATTTGACCAAACCTAGTTAGCCTTTTTATGCAATTAGCCCATTCTGTAACTGGTAAGCATAAATAAAAGGAAGAGTAAATTGTCATTTTCGTCCCTGAGGTTTGCCCACTTTTGCGACTTTCGTCCAAAGATTAGTTTTTTCCACATCTGGGTCCTCGTGGTTTCAAAATCTTGCCATTTTGTCCCTAAGGTTTGGCAATTTGTTGCGACTTTCGTCCCTCAAGGTTTGGCCCTCAGGGACGAAAATGACAAGATTTTGAAACCACGAGAACCCAGATGCGGAAAAACAAACCTTTGGATGAAAGTCGCAAAAGTAGCCAAACCTTGGGGACAAAAATGGCAATTCACTATAAAGGAAAAAAATACCACCTTTGTTTCTTCAGTTGATAGAGCCCACGAAGGCGAGACTTCAGTTATGTTGAAAATTTGTGATTCATGGTGATTGCCATTTACTGTTCCGACTGACGATTGACCAAGAAACAACTGTTCGGGAGTCAAAAACGGGTCATCAATCGATCCAGGAGAATCGGCTATAATGTAATTCATCCATCTTCCAAAACTTTCCTGAGCTGGCAATCCATCTTTTCGCATCACGTCTAACGCACCAAGTCCGACGCTTGCAATATGATTACCTTCTCGGACTGTTTCATGATGAAGGGTCGGTGAAAAATATTCCGTAGTTAACTTGTTCCCCAAGGAAGAGTTGCTCTGTAAAGACGCACCATTGACAATTAAGAACAGCGGTGACAAATTCAACCCGTTTACATATGAATGGATCGGTTCAGGTTATAAGTCATGTGTACGGATCAAATACAAATGGGTCTTAACATACAAAATGGCCATAACATGAGAAGTGAAGGGAGCTTTTCTTTTCTTTTTTCTTTTTTTTTTTTTTATTTTTTTCCATCTACTTAAGTATGCTGTTTAATTGCAAAACGTAAAAAATTAATTAAAAAAATCGTGAATTTACACTAGTATAGTAATTATGTAATTTTTGTTTACTCTACTCTACTAGTGTAAAATCATGAATTTGTTTTAGATTTTGGGACTAAAATACGTGCTTAATAAAATGAAAAAAAAAATCAAAAAAATAACTCCTTCATTTCTCACGTTAAGCCAATTTGTATGTTAAAACCCCATTTGTACAATAACCTTACTCTATTAGTCAAACGAGTAAGGATTTTTTTTCTTTTTCAATAGCTTAAAAGGAAAGAGGTCAAACAAGTTGAACCAGTCAATCATATCGAAAGTCACCCATAAGTATATTTTTAATGCGAGTAAAATGCCATTTTCGTCCCTAAGGTTTTGTCAGCTTTGCGACTTTCGTCCAAAGGTTTGTTTTTCCGCATTTCATGGATGGAGTTAACGAGCCAGATGAAAATGGCAAGATTTCAAACCTTTTGGATCCAGATGCTAAAAAACAAACCTTTGGACGAAAGTCGCAAAACTGGCCAAACCTCAGGGACACAAATGACATTTTACTCTTTTAATGCAATAAACCGATGGACTTATATAATATAAAGATAAAGAAAAAGCAATGCAAACGGCCAAGTGATGCACTACGTACATTATCTACGGATCCATTTAACCCATATTGGTCAGGTTGATCAAAATGTACAACATTTTCTGCATAAAATAAATGAGCACATGTAAATAACATGATTGTTGTCATTGAAAAAGAAAAATTGTAAATAAAAAACTACCTCCAGATATAATCAACTTGTTGGAATCATTTGGAATCCCAAGCTCATCCCATTCAAGTGTGTTGATTTCATGAATTTTCATCTCATGGTTTATTACCGTCTCATTAGGCTCTGTTGAATAACGTAAATAGAAAGAACAAAAAAAGAAAGCATTTAGCCTCCTTTGTTAAGGATTACACATTTACTGAACACACACACACACACAGATATATATATATATACACTATATATATAGGGTTAGGATCATGTGAGAATCACTAGGGTAATGGAGAACCTTGTGAACAATTCTGGACCATACATTTTTCTAAACAAAAATGCAAAAAAATATAAATAAATAAAAGCAAAAAAATGCATTTTTGGGAAAAATCGCAGCTTTTTCTGTCAGGGTAATTTATATATATTTATATATATATATACACATATGTGTATATTATGAATCTTTAACTATACATATATGTATATACGTGTTTAAAATTAAAGCATAAGTATTGTACATCTATGTTTAATAATATAAATACAAAAGTTTTTTCGGATCAAACCAACCCGCTCCAATTTGGTCCACACAAACAATTGTCCGTTTTAACTGAAAAGTTTTCAAAAAATCTGTAATGGTGACACTTAAAATATTTACTGAACTTTTTTTACCAAATAAGATGTTGCAAACTTGCAATTCATACTAGACATCCAAGAAACAAATATTTGCAATTTTATTGGAAGGAGAGAAATCAGAGAATAATAAAATTACTGGAAGAATTACGCGCTAGAAACCGATATCCCCTATTCTACTCTTTAACTGAATATCTGAAATATTGTTTTATGTATAGTAATTAAATATTCTTCATATTACCCGATAAAACTTACACACCAGTAAAGTACACCTGATCAACCCCGTCAAATTCTTCAGACAGATTAGACGATGTATGTGGGTCCGAACTTGAGTTGGAATCAACAACCATCCTGGGAGAACCTTGTGCCTACATGATACGTAACGTATAGGCGCGTAAGATACATAATATATATGTGTGTGTAAAAACAAATCATAATTTTGAATATAACCTCCATACCAACCTCTTGAGTGTCACGATAATGAACAAGTACAATATGTTCCAATTTCCTGTGACATGATGAAATTAAACACAAACGGGAATTGTTATTACAAGTAGAAGAAACATTTTGAGAATATTTATGATATAGTTGGTTGTTACATACTTGTCAAGAAGCCAGTAACATCGACGAACAAAGGTTATCCGGTCTTCACCATGTGCATAATATACATGAATCCTTTCATTGTTACCAACCTGTTTCAACAGCATTTGAAGCTTACTTAAAAAATAACGAAAATAAGGCTTTGTTCGGTTATTGAAAACCGTATGGTTTCATTTTTTTTTTTTTCGGTTTCCGTTTTAGCAACGGTTCCGTTTTTACGGTTTTTGGAACAAAATTACGTAAGATAAAAAAATTAAAAGTATAATCCAAGATTTAATAATCTTTCTTAGATGTTTACATTTAAGTTATTATGTTTAAGCTTTTTAATTAATATCGTTCACATAAACCTAACTTCTAATCTATTTTTATGTTTTTTCAAAGTTTTTATTAAGACATTTTCTTTTATAGTACTTTGAAAATCATTTAATTTTTATGTTAAATTTTGTTATTTCGTGCAGCAGTGGATAAATTATTTCAAAGATAAATAGACATGTTAATGTTTTTATTATAAATAGTTAACATTCAACAACAAAACTAATAATTCCTAAATCAATATATAACAAACATTAAAAAATGATTTTTTTAGTTTATTTGGTTCGGTCCGGTTTTTTTTTTTTTTTTTTTTTTGGTTTTCATAAAATGCAAAACCGTAACCGAACCGTAAATTTCAGTTCAGTTTTTTATGCGGTTCGGGTTTTTTCGGTTCGGTACTCTAAATGTGACTCATAAAACAACTATGTCAGATGATCTATATATACAAAATTTAGCAACGTATTAAAGTAGATGGGAAGAATACATACAAAAGAACCCAAAGTTGACACTTTTTAACAAGCTCACCTTCAAGTGTTCATGAGCTTCTTTTACAGTTTTTCCATCTTTTTTCTTTTTCCAGTTGTGGCCATCCTTTCGGAAGTTTCTGAGCATCTTCCGGTCAAAAAGGACAATTGTGCCACCTACATTGAAGAAGAAAAAGATTAGATAGCATACATATATAACAACAATAGCATATATTATAACAGAGGGGCATTCAATACTGAACCAATTTTAAGTCGAGTACTGCAAGATAATCACAAGTAGGGGTGCTAAACGGGTTGTGTCCGTGGATTGGCGGGTACAACGCAACGCAACGCGACCCAAACCCAAAATTTTTTGACGAACCCGACCTGAACCCAAAAACTGTGTCACATATGAACCCGAACACAACCCGAATATTCGTTCAACCCAAATGTTTTATTTTGCAAATTAATATATTAAAATTTATATTATACTAAAATATAATACAATTACATTTTAATTATAATTTTTTAGGTCAATTTCTCTTTTTAAGTTATAATTATAGGATAAAATACCCACCCAATTTAAATTATGACATAAAACATATTGTGACAATATAAAACAAAATACAAATGGGTTAAACGGGTCAATCCGCTAACCTGCCTGGATTGACACGAACCGGACCCATTTAGTTAAACGGGTTCGTGGGTTCAACCTAAAACTGACCAAAAACCGTTTAGACTAAACCCAAGCCCGCAAACTTCGTGTTCGTGTCGTGTCAGAAAATCACACCCCTAATCACAAGCTTGATTTTTAAAAAGCGCGCCTGAGGCGTGCTTAAGCGCGAGGCGCAACAAGGCGGACACTCTGGGGCTTTTTCGCTCAGCGCCTAGAGTAATTACAAAAAGCGCCAAAAAAGCGCGCTTTTTGGGGATTTTTCTGGGCTTTTTTGGCCTGAGGTGCGCGCCTCTTGTACCCAAGGCGTTTTTATGCATCTAACAGTTGTACCCTGGGTTTTTTGGCTTGTACATGCAGCTAAAATCATATAAAAACCATACTTATAGCTATATTTTGGGTATGGAAAGCTAAAAACATATGGGATATATAGAAAAGTATATATAATTAGCTTGCGCCTCGGGTACGAAAAGCCCACCGCTTTTGCGCTTTGTGCTTCGCGCTTCGGTTTTAGACCTCGTCGCTTTTGTGCGCCTCCCGCTTTTTAAAACCAAGATCACAAGTACCTATTGCATTAAATGTAATACAGAAGGCGGTTATGTAACTGCATAACCACCTATCTTTCTCTCTCTAACTACATATGATCAGAACTAGTAAACTATGTACAACTGCTTATCGTGGTTCTCATGGTTTCCTACTTAAAACTGGTTATGTGTTGAATGTGCCCCTATGCTGAGAACAGAAATAGTAAATACGAAATTAGATATGAGATGTGTGTTTTTTATAATTACTTGATGGCAGATTAACAGGCTTCACACAGATGTTGAAATACTTATGGTTACAAAGTACTGCATGAATCTCGTTTGGCCTAAGCCATCTTGTTTTTGCTTCCTCCATCATGTTACGCATATCCAGATCTGTCAAATTAAGACAAAATAAATAAACTTTGTATATCAGTAGTATACCACAATTAGGGTTCCAAATTATAAGTAACAATTACCAAAGGGAAAAACAGAAAATTTTGTATTTAGCGGTATCTTTTAAGATGAAATGTAATCTAATACGTGTACCATGAACTTCTAATGCAGCTTTGTGAATTGTAACTCATTATTCATCCACTAAACATTTCATTGTTTTAAGTTGATTTTTTTACAGCAAACCGTTGTTCTATATAGGCAAAACTATTAATCAAGTAACCTCTAGGCACAAAATATGGTTCCAAAATTCACAGAATAAAAATAAAAAACAATTTAAAAAGAATATATGGTCAACTAGCTTCTTAAGAGCATTTTCATCCGAGACTCTATCGCTATCTATATAATTAATAATTTAACTAAAAAACACCTTTTTTCTAAACTTTGTTTATTTTTTAAAAACATCACACATCCGACATCCGACTCTCCATCTCTATCTTACTAACAAACAGTTCTTTTATAGTTTTTTTTTTCAGTTATATACACTCACAATAATATATGGATTGATGAATAGTAAGGCTCTAGATATAATAGTCACTTTAGTTTTCTATAAAGCTTTCTCTATTACAAACGCTCCAATGTAGTGAGTTTTAGTTGTTTTCGTTACTTTCTCTTTGTTTACCTCTTAATGAGGCTCTTAGTTCAGACCTCTTACTGGTTAAGCACTTAATGGTTCAGACTGTTTGTTTTATGAGCAGATGTCTGAATGGTTCAGACATTTGCCTCTGAATGGTTAAGATATATACAAAGTCTGAATGGTAAAGACCTCTAATCTGAATTGGTCAGACATTTGCCTCAGAACGGTTAAGCATTATACAGGCTCTTAATGGTTCAGACCTCTTACTGGTTCAGCAATTATTGGTTCAGACCTCTTACTCAGCACTTAACCATTCAGATGTTGCCAAACAGCCCCTAAGAAAGTACGATTTAGAGGCTCCAATTACAAGTATGAACAACTAATCAACCTACAACAACCACCAATATTTCATTAAACTTACCATTTTGCCCTCTATAAACAACAAACACCAACAATAATCAAACTATTACCACAATTCTCACAATCTGTTACCAAAAGTAGTAAAAGTAAGCACAAACAGTAATTTCAACAGCACAAAACTACAAACACAAACTCAATTCCAATTCCAATTCAAAAACCTAAACACATAAACAACAAAATTTCAAAATAAAAAATCAAACAAACTGTCAATATACCTTCCATCGTTTTGAATCCATGGATCTCCGAACCAACGAGTGCTGCTGGTTGCTCCATATCGGAACAAAAACCCTAATTCAGTCACAATGACTAAAATCGAGTCAAAATTGAGTCAAAATTGCGGTCAAACGGCGAATTACACCGTGCAGCAGGTGATCGATGACTGCGATTGCGATTGAGGATGAGGATCTTGCAGATCAGAAGGTGAAATGAAGCAAAATAAGAGTTGAAATCGGAAGACGATAGAAGAAGAAAACCAGATTGAAATATTTTCTGCGTATATATAGGCCAGGGTTTTGAGTAAATAATAGGGGTAACTTTGTAAAATAGTAACCAAGTTTTAAAAGTGTTCTAATTAGGTCACTCAAGTTTCAAAAGTGTTCTAATCAGGTCACTCAACATTCATTCTTCATTAAAATTAAGGGTCTTTTCATGAATTTCATAGGTAACCGTGGTGATGTGGATTTTTGTTTCTTTTTTCTCTTTTATTTGATGCTAACATCGAGTGATGACGTGAATTGTAACTTGTTTTTTTAATTTTTAATGTAATTAAATGGTTTTCATTTTTAATAAATATAATTTCATATATTAAAATAATTCGACACCAGCATCTTATGCTCCATTTTTTTCTTGACACATGGAAAAAAGGACATGGCTCGATTTGAATGTTAAGTTATCTAACTGGGACAAAAACAACACCAGTGACCTAATTAGAACACTTTTGAAACTTGGTTACTATTCTGTGAAATATTCCCTAAATAATATTGAAAATAATGCGTTATGCAGTCACACTACTATTTATTGTCAAAAATCATATGTCACACGACTTTTTTTTCTAAAGGCATACTTTTCTAAAGTATTTGGATCCTCTAAATCGTACTTTTATTATAAAATATGGCAAAAGATCAAATACAAATAATCTTAACATACTAAACATACAAATTGAAGGAAAACCCAAAAAGACAAGGTGTCATTTTTGTAATTACCACCAACTATCAAAGTTACAACCAAAAATACCTAAAAAAACACAAATTTTTTTTAACATTTTTTATTAAAAAATCGCTACATTTCGTTAGCAAAAAAAAAAAAAAAATTTTTTTTTTTTTTTGCTGCTACTAAAAGTATCGATTTTTTAATAAAAAATGTTAAAAAAATAAAATAAAATAATTTGTGTGTTTTTTTTTATTTTTTTAGGTTTTTTTGGGGGGTTTAGTTTTTAGCATTTTAGCTTGGGTGGGGGGGGGGTTAGGTTTTTTTTAAGTTTTTGGGGGTTGGGGGGGGTAGGTTTTTTTTAGGTTTTTGGGGGGTGGGGGGGGGGTTAGGTTTTTTTTGGGGGTGGGGGGAGTGGTTAGGTTTTTTTAGGTATATTTGTAGAGTAACTTTGATAGTTATTGATAATTACAAAAATGCCACCTTGTCTTTTTGAGTTTTCCTTCAATTTGTATGTTTAGTATGTTAAGATTATTTGTACAAGAACTTTACCCTATAAAATATACAGAGGCAATTTAATAAAATAATTTTAAAACTTGCTATATTAATTGCTCAATGAGAAAATAAGTTGTTGTAAATAAGATTGGGTGGAGTTGGAGTGATCGGAGAATTTTTTAACTTTTTGATGTAACTTTTTTGTACGGCTACAGCCTGTTTGTGTGTTTCGAGTTTGTTTTCTCTTTGTGTGCATGTGGTGTTTAGTACCTTGCTAGTTTCTAATAAAATGGTGTTTTTGTTGGTTGTTAAAAAAAAGATAGAGATAAAGATGAAGACTTAGATGTGAGATGCTATAAAAAAATCAAATTTAAAAAAATATATATTTTTAGTTAAATTATATAGAGGAAGATAGAGATTCTGGTGAGAATGCTCTTATGCATCTATTACGGGGGTCAGATATATTTACATTCCTTGCTTTCAAATTTCACACCTTTGTCAAACGACTTTTTTAGCTTGAAATAAACTGTCGTTTAAGGTATTTTATGTCAAATCATAGATCCTGAATTCTAAATGGTTATTTCCACGTTGTTAACGTTCGTTTAAGATTAGAAATTTCGGTGTATGTATAGTATAGCTCTTATTAATATACTGTTTTATAATTATAATAATACTTTTTTAAAAGTGTGAAATGAAAAATTTTGTTACTATAAAGTAAGATCTTGTATGGAATAAACAATATTATATAAGAGTAATTATTATCATGATTTTTTCCTTTTTTTCTCAAAATTTATACGTGATAAAAAGAATAAATAAAATACTCGAGTTTCTCCTTTCCAAAAGGCATACGTGTAAAAAAGAAAATGGGAACGAGTATTTTATATGAATTGGGTACAACTTTTTGCATGTTTTAATTGTTTTTTATGCATCATTTTGTGTTGTTTAAATCTGTATTTATTTTGTTGGGATGGTTGTTGTTGTTGTTGTTTACAATGATCCAAATAAGATAGCTTTGTAAAAACCTACAAAATATTAAGGGTGTAAATTCTCACGATATACGAATCTGATATAAAATTCCAAGGTTTATCTAGTCGAAATTGGTTCATCAGTTTCATGTTGTTGGCGGTAATTCCCGACTCATCACAAGTCGGTGATGGGAAAGGGTGAAAAAGGACTTCAAGTCACAAGTCGGTAAACTTGAGGGATCAATGTTGACAAGTTGGTCATAGTTGATTAAGTTTCCTAATTATCTTACAATTATATTTGGTAATGTCTTAGCCACCAAGTTAGGGTTTGATGAAACAATGGTTAACCGGGCAGGGTTAACACACTGGTCTTGTCAAGAAGGGTTAATCCCTTCCTCTCGGAGATCGCTGGCTGGGTCACCGGTGGATGATCTCCTGCACAAGGAAACAAGCCGTGACTCGTAACAAGGAGGATGGGGTGGGGGGTGCTCCTTGTTACCACTCTCCGGCGTGAGAATCAGTAGTTTGCTTGGGAAGCAAAGCAAGATTATAGTAGTAGTTAGAGAGTTGTGAAGAGATACCTCAAACCTGGTTTGGGGTCGGTATTTATAGCCGAGGAGTGAAGGAGGAGATTGATGGATGGGCTGACGACGAGCTGCACCGTTGCAGGTGTGTCAGTCTCGCCGGCCGTGGGGGTTACGCCACGTCAGCCCATTGCTTTAATAGCTCTGACAGGGGACTGTCGCCGGCGCCACTTGCCTCGTGGTGTCAGCCACTTGCCTGGCGTGTCAGTCCACTTGTTGGATATGCAGGGTGCGGTGCGAGCCGCATCGCTGCATGCGGTAACGTCTGAAGTTACCGCGTCTCCTACTTGTGATCAAGAAATACGCGAGATGCGGTGTTGGCCGCATCATCGTATGTGGAGACTATTTGCTCGCTTCCCTTGTCGTGACGAAAATGGCCATATGATGCGGTGCCAGCCGCATCGATATGTTCATCTTCTTTCGTACTTGGGTCAAGCTATTCATCTTCGAACCGAATGGGTTCGAAGGATGTGACCGCATGGGTGCGGTTTGCTTACTGGTAGGGGTTTGTTTGATGCGGGTAATGGTCGTTTTGGGACCATACCCCTTCAAGTCCCCCCAGTCTAGTGTTGCTCCCTTGTGCAAGTTGCACGTGGGAGGAGTACTGGACTTATGGTGTAGGAAGGTAGTGTGGCAGTCTGGAGAAAATTTTAGGCCAGATCAACCTGGTGATCTGGTAAAAAATCCGGCTATGCCTCTTCCGTACCGGTGACGGGGTTTCGCTTGATGCGAAATTCTCAGCCGGTGCATGTCGTCAGGTGGGTTGCCACCTGTTGTTGTGTTGAAGGCCTGTTAGGGACCTTCATCGTAATGCTGCACAAACTTCGAACCAACCTCTTGGATGGTGGTTCGAAGGTTTGCACATGTTTCGAACCTCTTGGAGGTGGTTTCTTCTTCGAACCATTTGCCAGAATGGTGCACGAAGAAGAAAAGAAAAACTTGTAAACCAACCTTTGCGGTCAGGTTTGAAGGTTTTGGATGTTGTGTTAGAACTTTGCTCAAGTTCTATGTTCAGCATCCTATGATGAGATGACCATCCCTTTTTTGTTGGGTGTTCGTGTTCATCTTGATAGCTCTCAAGTAACCGTACGTTCTTTGCGGTTACTTCGTTGCGTCATTGTTGGCCGTGTTTGGTCGAACAATGTGGATCTAGACTATGGGTAAATAAACATGGTCATAGGCAAGGGGATGCCCATCGTTGTTTATTCCATGCGATCCATTGGTAGGTAAACAAAGTCCTAAGCAGACTTGTTACCGCGGTCCGTTGGCAGGTAAACAAAGTCATAGGCAGACTTGTTACCGCTGTTCGGACACTTGCTGCTTGATAAGTGCTTGTTTAGAGCACGTATCTGCGTTCTTTCTGGAGCCACTTACCTTCACGCTCCAATACCGAGTTTACAACGAGGTAGCCTCGTTCGGTGATGTGGAGTGAGTTTTGCTCTTCCGTAGCAACCACTCTGCGGAAGCTATGGTTATGTCTGTAGCTCTTTATGGGTGTCTGCGATGTTGCAGTCCCATATTCGCTCAAAGTGTGCTTGTTGCACGGATGTAACTCTTGAAGGTTCAGGAGTCAGGGCTGCTGATGTGCGGGCGCGTAGATTCCGTTCCTTCTTTCTTCTGAAGAAGTTGTTCATGCACCCTCTGTGGTTGTGAACCGGACAGGAGGGATTTGAAGCTTGAAGAAAAGGAGGGCAATGCGCTTTGCCTGTTCCTGAGATGCGGTTCAGTCCAAAGAACAACACTGGTTCTGAGCATCTGACACATCTGAATGGGTTCATGTGTGTCACTTCCGCATATTTCACGTGTGTTCGTGAGTGATGCGGAAAAGGTAATATATCCCTTTATAGCATAGATAGATATATTTCTACCTATTTTTTAGGGTATATAAAAAAACGACATGCGGTATGGGTTATGGTGCGGTAAACCAGAAAAACCGCATGCCGCTTATGTTTTTTGGATAATGTTGTCGCTTTTTCTTGCCTACGTGGCTTGATCGCACGTGTGAGTTGGTAGAAGTTGGTGAGTCGTTTCTGCATGTGCTGAAATGAAAGGACATTTGCACTGCCCGAGGCATTAAATGCACTGTAGCAGGGAGTGTAAACGTCTTCTTTGTCAGGCGCGTGGGCGGCCACGCGCGCGTGATAACCGTCAGCTAAAACGGCGCTCGACACGTGTTGTTGCAAGATACGCTCTTTTTGAACGTGATGATTTGCTTTCTCCCTCCGCATTAATTGCGATGGGTATATAAGGGGATAACCGTTTGTGGTTTCCTCTCACTTTGTCGAAAATTCAAAAAATTTGCCGTTTGAGAGAAAGTTGTCATCTGTTTTCTCCGACGATTTTTTCTGAAATTCCGGTGAGGTTTCTAGTGTTTCTGTTCACCATCTTCTGTCTCTTTGATATTTTTGATGGCTGAACCATCTAGTCCACACAATGTGGAGGGTGAAACCCCTGAACAGCCGATAGTGGCTGAGGAAGAAGACGAGGATGATGATGTGAATGTTCCCGGTGGTGGGTTACCGGTGTTGAAGTGGACAAAAGGTAGTTTTAAAACCCTGATGGCCACTGTTCAGATGGCCAAAGACTGGAATGCTACTTTCCCACAAGTGGGGGACACCGGTGCCAATGCTCCGGCCGGTTATATAACCTTGTGGGCGGATTTTTTCACCCACGGTAACCTTAGGTTGCCGGTGACGGTGTTTGTGGCGGAGGTATTGGAGTATTATCACCTCCATATCTCCCAGCTTAGTCCTTTCGGAATGTTCCGAATTCGGAATTTTGAGTACACATTCCGTGCCCATGGCCTGCCCATTTCAGTGGAGAATTTCCGGCGTTTCTACCAGTTGACGGTGAACACCGGTTTTTTCTCGTTCACTCAAAGGCATGGGAGTCTGAAGTTGATGACACCCCCTAAGGGTGTGACAGGCTGGAAGAAGAGGTTCTTCTACGTGAAAGCCTGTGCGGTCTATGCTAACATGTCTTTCAGGAACGTCGATGTTGGAGTTTCCGATGAAGATATTCCTGTTGCTTCCGCAAAGACCGCGGACTGGTTCTCTAGGCTGCGGCCTATTGAACTCAAGAAGTTGGATAATGACCAACTATGGATATTGCGGATGATGCTCTCTAGACCGGATAGGAAGGAAAGACCCGTGTTGCGGGAACAGGGTGGTGGTAAGTTCGTTACCCTTTGTTATTTTCCTTATTTTCTAAGCCTTTGTGATAACCTGCATGCATGTATCAGCGGATGCGGTTGGCTTGTGGAGGATGTTTGAGCCTGATTTCAAGGGCCAGGTTGAACTGATCGCGGTTGAGCTGAAGAAAGGTTTCAACCTTGAAATTCTGAAGAACTTCCGCGTACCATCAAAAGCGGTGCTGGAAGCCCCGGTTCCGGGGGACGCAAGAGGTACGTCTTACGTGGCATTAGTTTTTTCAGTTTATCTTTTTGACTGGTTCTGTTGATTGTGTGAATCCAGGTGTCCTTGCGGATTTGGGGAAGTTTGAGAAACGCGTCCCCAAAAAGACTGTGGAGAAGAAAACGGTAAAAAAGACTGTGCGGGGTCGTGGTAAGGGGAGTGTTGAAGGCTCAGCTGCCCCTTCTTCCGTTTTCGAAGCCGCAGGTACCTATCAATCTTGTTCTCGGGGATATACCGATTACGTCGTAGTATCTGACACCCTTGAGGGTTTGGGTGTTATAGGTAGTGGTGCGGCCGCGGGTGGAACTGGTGTGGTTCCCCCCGTTGTTGGAGAGAAAAGGGGGCCAGAGCAGAAAGCTGCTGGTGGTGGTGAACCGAAGAGGCGGAGACTGCCGACCAGGAGAGTTGCTCCGGTGCAGAAGAAACCTGCAGTTGCTGCTGGTAAGTATATCCCTTTTCTTTGTTTTGTATGTACCATGGGTGGTAATACTCATTGAATACTCTTTGGATTGCAGAATCCCGAGATGCGGGGTATTCTTTTGTTGACATTCCTGCGTCTCCTCCGCACACCGCTGCCGCGGGTGCGGGTGTATTAAAGGAGAAGGTCGCGCCTAAGGAGCCTGCGGCCCCTTTTGCTGGGCCAGTTCGTGACCCCCCTTTGGAGAAGACGGTGGAGGCGACTGCTGACCGGATTTTTTACACTGTGGACTCCTCGGACAATCTGATCTCTCCTGATGAGGGTGACGGATTGAACTTGAGGTTTTCAGATGCCGGTAAGCAGAAGTCTGATGCTGAGGTGCGGCAGCAGGATGCTGAGCCGCAGAAGTCTCCTGCTGGGGAGAAAGGTAGCGGCTCGTCTGCCGATGGTGCGGGTTATGACGGGCCTCCAATTCAGCCTGGAGAGTCTGAATTGGAGTATTATTACCGCACCTACTCCCCGGGTCGCAGTATGGTGTACCACCGACCCCCCTGGACTGTTATGCAGGGGGATGATATTTCTAACGACCCTGCGGCATGTAGGGAGATTTTGGGTGGTCTGGGGACCCCGTTTGAAGTCGAGCGTGCCCGTGCCGCGCCCCGAGAGCTGCGTATTAACCAGCTTTCATCGATGCTGGTGGGGACTTCCATTGTGGCTAATGCCATTTTGGAAGATTATAAGGTGCTGGGCCGCCGCGAGGAAGATGCTGCTCGCATGCGGGCAGAAGCGGAAAAGTTGATCGAGGCTGCTCGTGCGGGTGCGGAGCAGCTCGAGAAGGATAAAGCTGCTTTTGAGAAGCAGAAGCAGACTTCGGAATGGGCTGCCGCTGCCCAGCTAAAACAGGTGCGTTCCCTTGCTAAACTCCTTGCTGATGAGCGTAAGCGTTGGGAGGAAATTTCATCCAACGAGCGCAAGAAGTGGAACGAATCTTGGGCTAAGCAGAACAATCTTCTGTTTCATACTCGGCAGGAGTTAGCAAACGCCAAGGCGGCAAATGTTGCCTTGAGCCAAGAGAAGGCTGCGGCTGAGGCCATTTCTGTGAAGGCGCTGCAGGCGAAGGCCGATGCCTTGAAGGCCCTTGAAGAGGCCAAAGAAGCCGGGGCTCGTGCCTCAAAGGCCTATGAAGAGGCCGCAGAGAAGGAGAGCCGTGCTTCTAAGGCTCTTGAAGAGGCGAATGCGGAGCGCATTCGTTTAGGCAAAGTTGTTGAAAGCCTGCAGGTACGTTTCGTTACCTTCGTTTTATATTTCCTTTATTATTTTGAAAATATTTATCGGGTGAACCGTTTGCTGTTCTTGTAACAGGCTGAGGTGCAGGCGCGGGAGGTCGCGGTTACGGACCTTACTGCCCGCGTGTCTGCTGCGGAGCAGCGGGCCGACGCTGCTACTGAGGCCAAGGATGCCTTGGTGTCCTCTTTTAACCAACTGGAAGGTGACCGTGAGTGGTTGCGGACTCACGGCATCGCGCGTGTAAGTATCCTTTGCCTTTACATTTGCTTGGATTAGCACGCAAGACTTATGATCTTTTTACTGCAGATTGTCGAGGCCATAATGAATGCCCCTGAGACCTCATCAGGTTTGGACCTGGTTAAGGAACGTGCGCGCGATGCTGGCTTCAAGGCTGGCTTTAACCGCTGCATTGGGCATATCAATGTATTATCCGCAGGCGGTTATACTGATCAGGCATCCGGGTTCCGGGATGTAGATACCGAGGGTCGCCTGAAAGCGGCCGTAGCCTCCTTTTATGACACGCCCCTTGCCTGTGTAGGGGAGCTGGACAAGTGTTTGGAGGTTGCGGACTATGTTGACCGCTTGCGGATGCTTTACCCTGATGTGGAAGAGGAAGAACCCGCTGGTGACGTCGGAGGCGACGCGGGGACCAGTGGTTCAAAATAGGGTTTAGGTTGGCTAGTGTGCCTCCTTTTTTGTATTCCTCTTGTGTAGAATAGGAACTTTATGTAAATTCCGTAAGCATCATGTAGATACTTGAATTTTTTGAATATAAAGTTTCTTTGTTCAGTTTGTACAAGTGTTTTTAATTCTTGCATGTCTGAACGCGTGTATGCGTAATCTTTACCCATTTATGAACGGGGTCAAGTATACTCCATACTTTTGTTGTATGTGTATGCATCAATTCTGTTAATTACCGTGTGAGGGTTTTTAGAATTGCTTAAGCTTTGTAAAAGCTTGTATTACCGGAACTCTACCCATTTGTGAATGGGGTCGAGTGTACTCCATACCTTTGTCGTATGAGTCCGCGTCAATTCCATTGTTTGCCTTTTTGGGGCTCAGGAATTGTGTTTAACAAAAACTTGTGTATCCGGCCGGATAAAACATGCAAGTCTGTTTGTCTTTTGCTGGCTTATTACAATATTTGTGTGTGGTTACCACTTTGTATGGGTATCATGAATGAAGATTTTGCCAATCTGTTTTCGGGATACCGCAAAGTGGAACACGCATTTGTAATAGTAATAACAAACAATAATGTAGAAAATTGCTTATTTATTTATTTGCAAATGGCCTGCGGCCTAATAGGTTACATAGAGAGTGTAGGAACATAGCTTACATATAGCAGCGTCTAAGCTGTTGTGCGTTCCATGTTCTGGCGATAGGTTCGCCCTCTAGTGTTTGTAACCTGTATGCGCCCTTCCCTAAGACCTCGCTGATGAGGTAGGGTCCTTCCCACTTGGGGGCAAGTTTTCCTGGGCGCTCGGCGTTAGATGCCTCGTTGTCACGTAGGACGTAGTCCCCTGGAGTGAAAGTACAAACGCGGACTCGCGCGTTGTAATACTTTTCCAGTTTGGATTTGTATTTGGCCTCGTTGATGGCGGCGTTCTCGCGCCTTTCTTCTAGGAGGTCCAAATCGATCCTACGTTCTCTGTTGTTGTCTAGCTTTTCGATAGCCAACATTCTAGGAGATGGGAGGCCCATTTCCGCGGGTATCACCGCTTCAGACCCGTAGACGAGGCTGAAAGGTGTTTCCCCATTGCTTGTTTTTGGGCTCGTGCGGTGAGCCCATAAGATGCTTGGGAGCTCATCGACCCAGCCACGCCTGGCTGTTCCCAATCGTGCTTTGATTCCGTCGACTAGGCCTTTATTTATACTCTCGACTTGGCCGTTCCCTTGCGGGTGTGCGACTGACGAGAATATGTGTTTGATGTTCAGCTCTTCTAGCCATTTTTGGAATTCGTCGGCAGCGAAGTTGGTGCCGTTGTCGGTAACAATGTACATTGGTAAACCGAAACGGCAGATGATGTGCTCCCAAATGAACTTTCTTGTTATCATAGCAGTGGTTGAAGCGAGTGGTTTCGCCTCTACCCATTTTGTGAAGTAATCAACCGCCACTATGATAAATTTAACTGCACCTGGTGCGTCCGGGAATGGTCCCACTACGTCGATCGCCCATTTTTGAAAAGGCCATGCAGTAGTGACGGGGACCAGATTGTTTTTTGGCCGCAAAGTTTTTGGTGCATGGCGCTGGCAGTCCATGCATTTGCGTAATTCTTTGACGGCGTCCAGGTGCATGCCGGGCCAGTAATACCCGGCATTCATGATTTTTGCCACGACCATGCGTGGTCCGGCATGTATGCCGCATATGCCCTCATGTATCTCTCGGATAAGGTATGTGGCATCTTGTGGATTAACGCATCGGAGGAGCGGTCCGAGGTATGACTTTCGGTATAAGATACCGTCTTCCATTTGATAGTGGCACGCTTTGTATTGCAACTTACGTGCCTCTGTTTTGCTCTCGGGAGTCACACCTGACTGAAGGTATGCGATAATTGGTGTCATCCATGACGTTGTTCCGTATTGGATGACACTGACCTGGCGTAGAGGAACCGAAGGATTTTGCAAAATCTCGATACGTACCTCCTTTGCCAAGTGTTGGAAGCTGGTGGATGCAAGTTTTGATAGTGCATCCGCAGATTTGTTTTCGCTTCGATTAATGTGTCGAATATTGAATGAAGCGAATTTGGATTTTAGCTGCAGGGCTTTCTCGAGGTAGAGGATAATGATATCCCCTTTGGCGGCATAGTCGCCGCGTACCTGGCCCGCAACTAACAAGGAATCGACGTGCGCTTCCAGATGTTGCACGCCGATTTTGACTGCTAAACGTAGCCCGGCTAATAGTGCTTCATATTCTGCCTCGTTGTTGGTGCTTTTAAAATCGAGGCGTATGGCATATGTAAGCTCTTGGCCGTCAGGGCTGACGAGTCGCAGACCTGCGCCCGCGCCGTCCTCGTTGGATGCACCATCAGTAAATAGTGCCCATACTTCTGAGGAGGGTGGTGGGGGCGCAGGATTTTGAGATTCTTCGCATTCTTGGATGCGATCCGCTGGTACTTCAGCGGCGAAATCAGCTAAGATTTGGCCTTTGATGGCAGGGCGCGGTTTGTAATGTATTGTATGTGCGCCCAGCTCAATTGCCCATTTTGCTAATCTCCCAGAGATGTCGGGTTTGGACAGGATCGGGCCGATCCTATAATTGGTTAGCACTGTGATGATGTGGTTTACGAAGTAGCGTCGTAACCGTCTTGAAGCATGTACCAGTGCAAGTACCAATTTTTCCATTATTGAGTATCTCGTTTCCGGGTCGTTGAGCATTTTGCTGATATAATAGATGGGTGTTTGAACCCCCGCTCGTTCCACTATTAATACCGCGCCCACTGCGTTGTCCGCAGCGGATAGGTATAAGATGAGTGGCTCATCTTTGCATGGTGCGGTTAGTGTTGGGAGTTGTATCAAACACTCCTTCATTTCCTGGAAGGCCTTTTCGGCCTCTGTGGTCCACTGGAATTGTTCTTTCTTTGAACAGCTTCGCAGGGTCTTGATGAAAGGGTATGACTTGGCTGCGTGGTTAGCCAAGAACCTGTTGAGTGCCGCCAGCCTTCCGGCCAGGCGTTGCATATCTTTCATCGATGCAGGCGATGGCATGCGCTCGATCGCCTGCACTTTTTCCGGGTTTACCTTGAATCCATCTTTGGTGACGATGAACCCAAGGAATTTGCCTTCTTCCATTCCAAACGAGCATTTCCCTGGATTGAGCTTCATGTTGACGCTTCGCAGAGTTTGGAATGTTCTTTCTATATCAGTGAGCATGGTATCTTCCTCCATGCTCATGACGACCAGGTCGTCCATATAGATTTCGACACTTTTGCTTATTTGACCACGGAAAGTGTCGTTCATCAGTTTCTGGTAGGTTGAGCCCGCGTTGCGCAACCCAAACGGCATTTTTGTATAGCAGTAATTTCCGGTTGGGGTCCGGAATGCCGTTTTGTCTTCATCCTCAAGTGCCATTTGTACCTGGTGGTACCCTTTGTAGCAATCGAGGAAACACTTCCACCTAAATGGTGCGAGGTTATCGACCTTTTCGTCGATTTCCGGAAGCGCGTAACAATCCTTGGGGCAGGCCTTGTTAAGGTCCTTGTAATCGACGCACATGCGCCAGCCCCCGGATGGTTTTTCTACCATGACAGGGTTGGATAACCAAGTCTGGTACTTGACTTCCCGCAGTATACCTGCGGAGAGCAGTTCTTCGATCTGCTCTTGCATCGCCTGATTTTTAGCTGACCCAAGGTGGCGTTGGCCTTGGATCACTGGTTTGATACCTGGTTTGGTATTCAAATAGTGCTGCGCTATTTCGCGTGGGACCCCTGTCATGTCTGCGGGAGTCCACGCGAAGATGTCTTGGTTCCTGAAGAGGAGCTCCTTCAGGTGCGCTCTGGTGGTCGAGGATAAGGCGTGACCCAATGTGACCTTCTGTTCCGGATGCGTTGGGTTGAGAACCCATTTTTCCGGTTGGTCGACGGGGGTGGGCCTTGCGACCTTTGTCGGACGTGCTTCGTCCGTCATCATGACGTCCTTGCGGGCGTAGATGATTGCAACCCCCGATGCGGTTGGGAAACCAACCGCGGAGTGGGGGACGGATGTGATCATATTGAAATCTCCTTGGGATTCTCTCCCAAGGAGGACGTCGTAGTTGGAGGTGTGGGGTAAAACCATGAAGTTAACCTCCTCTGTCCGCGTGTGTTTACCATTGGTAAGACGCACGGGAAATGTAATTTGGCCTAGGGGAAAGACTGTTTCCCCTGCGAATCCGGCCAGCGGGTAATCTACGGCTTGCAACCGATCTTTGTCCTCTTGGTCAAATTGATTGAAGCATTGCTCGTAGATTATATCGGATGTACTGCCCGGGTCGATGAACAGACGCTCGGTGCAGTAATGGGCCAGCTGGCCTGAAATGACGACGGCGCGTCTGTCACGCGGTCCGCCTCGGACTTTTGGGAAGACGACTTGCTCGTCTTTCCAATCATTGTCCGGTCTTCGTGCCGCTTTTCGCGGCCTACCCTTGCCTCCGTAGATCATGTGGGTGGAAGCCACGTACATGGCTTTCTTTCCGGAGGAGGTACCTTCGTTGTGAGGGGTGATATGCTTGGTGGGCTTTTGTCCACCTGGTAAAAGGTGTTGCAGTTTCCCCTCTTTCAACGCCCGCTCAATCTCCAGCCGGAGACTGATGCAGTTGTTGGTGGTATGGCCCGAGTCCTTGTGGTACTCACAGTATAGTGTGAGGTCCTGACTTTTCTTGGACTTCATTGGTTGGGCCGGTCGCAAGAATTGTGGGTCCGCGAGGAGGACCTCTCTTGGCGACTGGTTGATCTCGGTCCATTTGCGGTCCCGAGATTCTTTTCTTGGTGCCCGAGTGTCTCGGGCCGGGTTGTAGCATTGTGGGTCAAACGTGTTGGGTTGCGGGAAATACGGTGTAGTAATATCCCGATTGCCCGCATCCCGGTTTCGTTTGTTGTTACGTTTGGACCCTTGATGGGATGTTTCGGCTTGGGGTTTTGCTTTTTTGACGTGCGGTTCGAGCGACCGCTGTGTCTGGGCATATGTCTTGACTGCGGTCATGACATCCTCCCATTTTTTAGGCAAACCCTCCTTGCCAGAGATGGTCATGACCATCTCTCTGTCTTTGACGGCCCGAATAAAATGGTTTCGCGCCATTTGGTCCGCCACGTCGCCTATCTCTAGGCATTCTTTATTGTAACGGATGACGAATGCCTCGAGCGATTCGTCATCTCTTCGCCAGATGTTCATGACGTCCAGCGAATCGCGTTCGTGGCGTCGCTGCTGGCTGAAATGGGCGAGGAACTTGGCGCGCAAGTCCTCGAAAGAATCCAGTGATCCCACTGGCAAAGAATCAAACCATGCCCTCGCCAGACCGATAAGGGTCTGGGGGAAAAAATTGCACCAGGTGGGTTCGTCCCACCTGCCATTGACGCCTGCGCCTGTGAAGATGTTCATGTGGTCGTCCGGGTCGGTTGAGCCACTGTATTTCCCAATGTTGACTGGGAATTTTGTCGTTGTGATATCGGCGTTGGCGATGTGCGGGACGAATTTTGAATTTTCGGCCGCGGCCCTTGGCCTGTATGGTTCGTGCACAGGGCGCTTTGCCGCCCTGAGGTATGTAGTGCGGGGGTGATTGGGAGGAACATAGTTGCGTCCCCCCGGTCTGCTGTTGGTGTCGTGAGACTCCCCGCGGTAGGTTTGATCGTCAGGGTCGGTATGACCGTACCCTTCCGTGGAAGGTTGCGGGCCCAGTCGGCTCTGGATGCCTGGGCCGCGCCTAGAGGCTGACCGCCTCCTATCTTCCCCATAGGGGCCCAGGCGGGTATGCACTGGCCCTCTGGAGCGGGATTCATATGAGGAAGTATCCTCATTGAGTGTATGGACCGAACAGTAAGATGATCCACGGTCGTCATGTCGGCTTCTGGAAGCCGGACGTGAGTGTAACCTGCCATCGTATTGGAGTATACGGTTGGCAGGTGTGTGTTGTATTGGAGTAGGCCCAGCTTGTACGTTTGCTTCCGTACAAGCGCGGTTGTAAGCCGCTATCAGCAGGTCAGTCTGCTGTTGGTACCAGGAGTGTAAGTCCACGCCTGGTGGAAGCACAGTTGGGGCCTGTGATAAGTCATGTCCGAACGCAAAGGATGGGATCCTTTGGGTGGACGTGCCAATGTGTCCGGGTTGGGGGGTCGAAGGGTGGACCCCTGTTGGGACCGGGGGATTTGGGTTATCCGCATTGGTGTTTTGGTTATCAGTCATGATCTTGAGAGGGAGAGGGATGGATTAAAAAGTGCTAAGAGTAGCGGTGGGCGCCAATGATGAAACAATGGTTAACCGGGCAGGGTTAACACACTGGTCTCGTCAAGAAGGGTTAATCCCTTCCTCTCGGAGATCGCTGGCTGGGTCACCGGTGGATGATCTCCTGCACAAGGAAACAAGCCGTGACTCGTAACAAGGAGGATGGGGTGGGGGGTGCTCCTTGTTACCACTCTCCGGCGTGAGAATCAGTAGTTTGCTTGGGAAGCAAAGCAAGATTATAGTAGTAGTTAGAGAGTTGTGAAGAGATACCTCAAACCTGGTTTGGGGTCGGTATTTATAGCCGAGGAGTGAAGGAGGAGATTGATGGATGGGCTGACGACGAGCTGCACCGTTGCAGGTGTGTCAGTCTCGCCGGCCATGGGGGTTACGCCACGTCAGCCCATTGCTTTAATAGCTCTGACAGGGGACTGTCGCCGGCGCCACTTGCCTCGTGGTGTCAGCCACTTGCCTGGCGTGTCAGTCCACTTGTTGGATATGCAGGGTGCGGTGCGAGCCGCATCGCTGCATGCGGTAACGTCTGAAGTTACCGCGTCTCCTACTTGTGATCAAGAAATACGCGAGATGCGGTGTTGGCCGCATCATCGTATGTGGAGACTATTTGCTCGCTTCCCTTGTCGTGACGAAAATGGCCATATGATGCGGTGCCAGCCGCATCGATATGTTCATCTTCTTTCGTACTTGGGTCAAGCTATTCATCTTCGAACCGAATGGGTTCGAAGGATGTGACCGCATGGGTGCGGTTTGCTTACTGGTAGGGGTTTGTTTGATGCGGGTAATGGTCGTTTTGGGACCATACCCCTTCAGGGTTAGCCTATATAAACCAAGTTAGGGTAGACATTATTAAGAGAAGAGGCTAGAGAGAAACCGAGTTATGGTTTGAGATTCTGTAATCAGTTTTGAGTTATTTTCCGGTTAATAAGATTGATAGTTATTCGATCTAAATCCTTTTCTTCATTTTTTCTGTTTGTTTTGATTGTTTATTGGGACTTGACATGTTGCTCCGCCGAGTCCACTTGTTGACCATTTTTTCGCACTTGATTTTATAACTTTTAAAAATGTGTTTTATGTCATAATTTAAACTGATAATATATGTATTTCGTGTTTGGGTCTATGGGTCTGACACGACCTTTTGTGTTTGTGCAATTTCTTTGTGTCATGTTCGACCCATTTAGCACACATATAAGTTATTATTGATGATTTATGTTATTCAAAAATTAAACCTTATGAAAAATATGAATATGAATTGTGATAGCATTTTGGATGGGTAGGTGGTAAAGCGAATTAATTTTTTGGTTACATTTGACACCTATCCAATAGGACCAATACTATGGAATTCTTTTATTAAACTTTAACATAAATAATGAGATATTATCCAGGTATTTTTTATTTATGCTATCCTTTTTTATTTATGAAAATAAGAATATCACTGTATATTTATTGATCTTTTTTTTATTTATGAAAATAAGAATATCATTGGTTCATCAGTTTCATGTTGTTGGCGGTAATTCCCGACTCATCACAAGTCGGTGATGGGAAAGGGTGAAAAAGGACTTCAAGTCACAAGTCGGTAAACTTGAGGGATCAGTGTTGACAAGTTGGTCATAGTTGATTAAGTTTCCTAATTATCTTATAATTATATTTGGTAATGTCTTAGCCACCAAGTTAGGGTTGGCCTATATAAACCAAGTTAGGGTTAGACATTATTAAGATAAAAGACTAGAGAGAAACCGAGTTATGGTTTGAGATTCTGTAATCAGTTTTGAGTTATTTTCCGGTTAATAAGATTGATAGTTATTCGATCTAAATCCTTTCTTCATCTTTTCTGTTTGTTTTGATTGTTTATTGGGACTTGACATGTTGCTCCGCTGAGTCCACTTGTTGACTATTTTTTCGCACTTGATTTTATAACTTTTAAAAATGTGTTTTATGTCATAATTTAAACTGATAATATATGTATTTCGTGTTTGGGTCTATGAGTCTGACACGACCTTTTGTGTTTGTGCAATTTCTTTGTGTCATGTTCGACCCATTTAGCACACATATAAGTTATTATTGATAGATTTATGTTATTCAAAAATTAAACCTTATGAAAAATATGAATATGAATTGTGATAGCATTTTGGATGGGTGGGTGATAAAGCGAATTAATTTTTTGGTTACATTTGACACCTATCCAATACTATGGAATTCTTTTATTAAACTTTAACATAAATAATGAGATATTATCAAAGTATTTTTTATTTATGCTATCCTTTTTTATTTATGAAAATAAGAATATCATTGTATATTTATTGATCCTTTTTTTTATTTATGAAAATAAGAATATCATTGTATATTTATTGGTATTATCTATATTTTAATTTTCATGGACTATGAATAGCACACTTAGTTTTACCTATTATCTTTGTATATTTTATTTTTTTAAACATAAATTATTTTCAATTATCACTTAAAAAATACGATGTTTTATAAAATTTTGGGTTTGTCATTACGACGTGCTATTTTTTATATACATCTTAATATAAGTTTTACTTAAAACCGAGTCGTGAATGTTTAAGTAACGCCATATACCATTTCGTTAGTTTAATAAAATAATATAATGTTTTATAAAATTTTAAATATATCGTTGGAACGTGCTTGGTTTTATTCATGTTTTTTATCAAAATTTTATTTAAAAAAATAGAACAAGTCTGATATAACTGATTTTTTTATTCTTTATCATGAGAATCCAAACCAATTCTTTTGAATAACACTGGTACAAGTATCCGTTTTTATTGTTTTTTATCTATATAAAACAAGTGTCGATATCCTCTTAGACATATCTTTATTGGTTGCTATATCAAGTGGCGATATCCTACCGATACTGTAACAAAACGAAACAAAGCGATACCAATCGAATGTCCGCCGCAACGCGCGAAAGATCCTACTAGTTTATACATTTATGCTAATTGTATCCAACTTTTATCATGGCCTTATTTTTCCCTTTTCTATTATATTAAACTATTAATAATAAATCATGGACTTATTTTTCCCTTTTCTATTATATTAAACTATTAATAATAATAATATGCTATTAGGACAGGTCAAGGTTTTTTTTTTAACGGTGAACTTCATGTATAAGGTTATCATACTCTCCAAATTGGAGAGTCTCGTATTGCCCCCCTTTGGTCAGACTATGTTGTTTTGGGCGTTCCCTCAGGAAACCATATCGTCGGCTACCATTTGACAGTTGTTGTGCCACCACAAGAGCAGAACTCTCTGACGTAACACAGGGTGGGACGAAAACTCGGTTGGGCTTGGGAATCGAACTGACAGCCTCACACAAGGCCTAGTCAAAATCATTTATTGTCTATATCCACCCCAATATGACACAAGTGAAAATTGAACTTAAGTTTCCATTAGAAAACCCAAGACTCCTATCAATAGGCCACAAGTAGAGACCAGGTTAAGGTTTCTTTTTAATAATCTGCTCAATTTCAAATGTTACAAAATCTTGAATTAAACTATAAATAAAAATGTTTGAACGTAATATGCTCAGGATCTCAGTTGCATTTATGAAGGTGGATTGGCATAACATGTAATTAAATAAAGATCTAAATTATAAGTATAATTACGATTATTTTTTTGAATAAAAATAGATATAATTCAATTATTTAATAATTGTTATGCAAGATTGCAAGTAGTGTGATTTGACTTGGGAGTTAGGTGGCAAAAATGGTGCAATGCATGTTGGTTTAGCGGACCAATAGGAATCAGAAGAGATGATTTCCAATATATTATTTATCATATTTAGGATTTGTTTTTGGCGAAAACGTAATTTTAAACAAAGTATGAAACTGTAATTTTTAAATTGGGAAAAAATTTAAATTAAAATGAAACCGTAATTTTTAAACTGGGAATAAAATTAAATTAAAAGTAGGTTGATCCAATAAAAAAGTGCAGGCAAGCTGTGTAACACTATTCCCTCAAGTTGAAAATGTATAAGTAGTTAATTAATTGTGATACATTTTTACAACTAGTGGGGAACCCGCGCGTTGCAGCGGGGCTACACAATTTACACCCCTTTGTACTTGTTTTCCGTTAGTTTATCAATCCTTCCGTATTATGTTAGTTGCATTGCATGTTCAAATGGGTCATTGATGGAACAACTAATGTCCGTAATGAAAATAATACTTTTTGACCATTTACGCGATCAATTTGTTTGCCTGTCTAGTAGACCGCCATGCCTAACAATCAACAAACTAACAGAATACATTGTAGCACACACTTATATAAATAAACTGTCAATTATACATTTTTTTAGATACAAATGAGTCTCAAAATTGATTTAACTATAACAATAATTCCTAAATATGTCAACCGATGTTTAGGATTTACAAACATGTATGGCAGCCTTAGGATTTACCATGCTGAAACTTTTGTAACATGCGTTTCACATATGCTAGTATCAAGCTTATCTTTTTGCTCTTTTTTCTTCCATAACCAATCAGGCTACTATAATATCAAGGTTAAAAACTTACCAAGTAGTCCATTAGCAAAGTTGAATGTAAATTAAAAATATGGCATGAAACCTAAAGGACTACTCACTAAAAAACAAAACAATTAATGACATGTTTCAGATTCACTTACGGCTTATGTTCGAGTTCGAACTTAAACTTAAACAAGTGAGCTCAACTCGGCTCGTTTATTTTTTCGAGCTAAAAAGTCGAGATCGAGGTCGGCTCGTCAACTTTTTCTTAATTTTTTTGTAATATTAATAAAAGAGAGAAAGATAAAAAAAATATTAACACATTTCTAAAGAATATAATAAATACACACACATACATACAAGCCATTGAGTCGAGCCATAGAGCCGGCAATGGAGTCGCGCCATCGAGCCGTAAACCCCTGGCTAGAGCCTTTGTGGTGCAACCCTCCCACGTCCCCTACACACACGCTCTCTAGAGGTTAACGTATTACCTTTATGCCGAATAGAATTTTTTTTTTTTTTTTTTTTTTTTTTTTTGCAGGTGATGGAGAGGAACGGGATGCCGAATGAAGATTCCATGGGAGATAGGGTTTGCAAATGAGCAGATCTGAAGCGTCTAGAGTTTAATAACTGAGGACGGAGGTTCATTCGCCAAATGACAACGAATTTGTAATACCAAGTAAGAGGAGCAGGAAGAGTGTTTATTGATGACAACTTGGAACTTTGAGCGTTTCTGGTCTGTCTTGCAGATGAAGTCCCTTGTGATGAATCTCTCCATCTCTTTGTAAGAGATTTTATCAAGAGAAGTATAGCATACAAGAAGGCACCTTATATTGTTTTCTTATCTTGAGGTGTACGTTATGCTTTAGTGGTCGCGTCCAAGATTCATGACACTCTCCTAATACTTCTTGAGGAACACCTGGAAGATTATATAATAATACTTCAAGCCTGGTCCAATAAAAAGAAAAGCAATGTTCTTGAGGTACAGTCAAACCATAACTGTGACTCAAGAGTTGCATATACTTTATGTGAACAATTCAAGAAGTTATAAAGCAACCAGGAGGCATCAATGAATTGTATATTTATTCCACTGATCCCAAATATATGTTTGCAAAGGTGAAGGTAACTGGGATCTTCATACAAAAAAATTACATAACAGCTTTTAGATGTGTGGTCTTACATCTAAAATTTCGAAACCAAAACAGTAAGATGATTTAATAACTAATTTGACAGAAAAAAACTACTAAATATTACTTGCTTAAAAAAGTGAAAGAAGATAATTTCTAAAGCCAATTATAAAATTTAAACTAAGGTTTGGAGGGGTGCGCCAGGCCAAGGCAGCAGTGCAAGACCAAGGCGACGCTCAAAGACCCCAATAGCAAGCTATTGTGGTGGGCGTTTCCCCATAAAAATAAGATTAATATCGAGTGAGCCAATGTCTCTTTTCACCCATTATGCTCTTTTGGTTGACTGAAAAAAATATACGAATAACCAGTTGTGAAGAAGGCCAACAGACGTTACAGAAGCTCGGGCTCGTTTACTAAACGAGCTTGTTTTTTTAGGCTCGGGCTTGGGCTCGAGCTCGTTCAAGCTCGGCTCATTCGAGCTTTTTTTCTAGCCGATCTCGAGTAGCTCGGCACGTTTGCACCCCTAACTAAACAGTATGTTGCAGATTCTTGATGATTATGCTATGTTTAGTTAGTAAGACATATTGAAAGCTTCAGTTAATGAACAGGACAATCTTTTTATCAAGAAAGATGATTTTTTTCAGGGTAATCAGCAAATTACTGATGATAAAAGCTAATTAGATGAAATTCCCTTGTCCTTTTACAGCTCATGAGGGTTGCTTGGTATGTCGGTTTTACAACTCAACTTTCAACAGAACGGTTCATCGAGTGCTGCTGAAGTTGAAGTTTCTTCTGGTTGATGGTGAGATGCTTATATTAATGCATGATTCATATTACCAATGTGGTATTGTTTATAAAGTAAAACAATATAAGATATTAATGTACAAACTTTCCTTAGCATTTTGTAACTACTTGAAAAAACAAATGGCAATCACTGTATATACATTGACATAGTAGATGGATTTTGACATGTATTATGTGATGATTTCACTATATTTTTCACCATTTCATAAGTTCATAACTTTTCTTTTTAATACAAACTCTTTTGTGAACTCATAATTTACTGTTTTATTTATAAAATCAGTTTTTAGGGTTGTATATCTTGTTTGTATTGTATAGATAAGGTTGTTATATAACCGTTTTCATTTTCTTTTAAACTTTTATTAAATATCTTAAGCATTAATAAGACTGTGTTTTGGCTAGATGCCACCCTAATGCCCCGGAACACTGCCTCCCCGGCGATAAAGGGGGCGCCATGGGAGTGGGTGTTAGCACGTTCATGGGCGTGAGGGATAAAGATGGTATCAGCAGTCACAGCAACAAAAATCCAACAAAAATTCCCAAGAAAAAAAAAATGAAATTGTTGTACTTATTGTAAAAATACTAACCCATAAGTGTCTTAACTTGCTCCTCTGCGTAAACCCTTCCAAAGAACCACTAACATCGCAACATCTACCTGCAAACCATACCAATCACAAAGCAGAAAAACGAAATGGCGAAAAAAGAACAACGTTGATTACAAATCAGAAAAAATAATATATTTACAGATCCCAAAGATATTATTCTCATACCAAGATGTGAACAGTGATAAATTAACTAACCTAGATAACATAAATACATATTATATATGTTCAGCAGTTCAATGTATATGATACCAAAGTGGACACAGGTTTTAGGATACATGATCAAGTAACTTTAAACAACTTTTTTGTAAGGATATAGAGCTTGAGGTGTCAGCATGTTATAGGTTAGAATTGCTGTTGTTTAAAAAACATTATGGTCCTTTTCACTATTCGACATGTTTTTGTCGGAATTGGTATAAACAAAACCAAATACATACTTGGGTCGCCTGTAAAGTCATTTAAACATGTGACGCTTACGTGAGAGGTCTGGGGATGGGGTACGGTGGTGGCCTTTTCTACGGTGTCTATCGGTGGAGTGAAAACGTGACTGGCGGTGGTCAGGGGAACTGGTTCGTGATCTGGTGTAGTGGGAACAGGACTGATCTGGTACCATCTTCATTAAACACTGGTGGTCAGGGATTGTAGTGTTTTTGCCCAAAGGCTTACAATAATACATAAAACATTAATCTAAATGCTTGAAACATTAACAAAATTATGGAAAGATTAGAAAACCAAACCATAAACAAGCACTAGATTAAGAACCCGGAAGATAACGGAGCTAATCGGCACAATGTGGCTTAAATCCGGGTGAAAGCTAATGCCTCCGGAGCCTGAAAATCGCCTGAAGAGCTCCCAAAATATCCAGAGTTACGAAATGAAGCTGCTGTCTGTTTTTTATAACTTTTTGCGATCGCACGGTCGTGCCAATAAAGTGAACGACCGTTCACTTTTAAATCACTCTTCACCATACTGTGTGACATCAGCAGATCTTGACCGGTCTTCAGATCGGCATGGGCGTGCCATGGGTTGCACGGGCGTGCGTCTCCGGGGTTGGGGTGGCACGAGCAGCTGCACTGGTAGTGCATATCCGGGCTGGTGCTGGTCATCGCATACGCACGGGGGTGCCACCATTCGCACGGGGGTCCGTTCCCGAGATTTCGTTGCACTCCTGATTGCACTGGGTGTGCAACGCCGAGCTGAGCCTTGTTGTCGCATCCGCACGGGGGTGCCACCAACCGCACGGGGGTGCGTTCCCGAGATTTCGTTGCACTCCTGATCGCACTGGCTATGCAACGCCGAGCTGAGCCTTGTTGTCGCATCTGCATGGGGGTGCCACCAATCGCACGACCGTGCAACTTGCCCAGATCAGATTTCTTCACAGAATTTTCGCAGTTCAACCGTTTCACCCGAAAAATCTTTGTTTTCATCATTTTCTTGTTTCGTATGCTGTTTTAGGCCTGTAAACAAAAACAAACTCGATTAAGTATCCGATTCTCGGTTTTACGGCCAAAAACGCGTAAAAAGGGGTAAAATGGGGGAATAAAACATATGTAATTTGGTGAATATCATCTTGCGAGATCGTGAAGCCGCGAACGAGCATTTGATGAAAGACTATTTTGTTCCCACACCAGTTCATGGACCCAATGTTTTTAGACGACGGTTTCGGATGAGCCAAAGGTTATTTTTGCGCATTAATAATGATTTGGGACATAAGTATGATTTCTTTAAGCAAAGAATAGACGCACGGGGATATTTAGGCTTCACCTCAATTCAAAAGGTCACTCCCGCTTTACGCATATTAGCATACGGAAACACGTACGACATCAACGACGAGTACTTGAAGATGGGGGATAAAACAACACGAGATTGGGTGGAAAACTTGGACATTCTACAAAGTTTTAAGACACTTTGAGGGCAATCTAGACAATTCATCTATGGAATCCATGCACACTTATGTCTTCCATTAATTGAATTAAATTAAGGAATTAAATAAAACTTTATAATAATTAAAGAAATTAATTGATTAAATTAAATGTTAGAGATGCAACATTTGGGATTTTCATGATTTAATAGTATGTATAAATATAATAAATAGATTTATATGGACTATAAATATGTTTCCTTCCCTTATAGTAATTTTACATTGTGTACATATTGTAAAGCAACATGTACAAGAGAGCCAAGCTATTTTAGAGAGGGTAAACTTGCACATTGTCCAAAAAATTTAAGACACTTTAGGGGCATTTTAGGGATTTTGGTACCTTTTTAAATAAAAATAATTCAAAAAGTTATGGATACTAATAATTAATGATCATCAAGGCCATCATTTATTGAATTGATGATGAAATTAACTATAAGTATTTGAAGGGTTTAGCCTTGCACTAAGGCTACTCGGTATGGTCCCCGTCCCAGGGACGTCTTGGTCCGGCGTCGCTGGGCACACCGTGCCCCCCCCGGTCCCATCGGCAACGTCCGACTTCCGACGTTTAGGACGCGCGCTAAATGACAAAAAAATTGTGGGGACCTGACGTGATGTCGTGGGTCACGCAAATTTAATCCCCAAACAACTATAGATAGCGGTAGTAGGGTATCGAACACAGGGAGTATGTGGAAGATGTGTCAATTGTATAGCTTTGTACTTAAACTAATATTAGACTAAATTGCAGAAATTAAAATTCAAGAGTTTGTATTGTTGATTTAGAAAACTAAATTAAAAACTAATTCAAATCAAAGTTGGTTGTAAAACAAATTCGGAGAGAACAATGATCACCTTAGGTTTCAGTTTCTTTAAACAATTGTGTGTAATTCCAACTAGAAAGAGTTACATAGACATAACTCGTGTATAGATGATTGAAGTGATAAAAGGGGACAAAGTACTCGGATTACATAAACGCGAGGTTGTTTCCCGATGACCAATTAACCAATAACCAACCCTAACCCTTCCCGTGATATCTCGATTGCCAACGGCACCAAGAACGTACGATTAAGACTAGAAATTGCAATATCGATTAACAAGTTACAAGCAATCAAACATACACCATGATATTCAAGCAACGCAAGTTATCATTCTAGAAATTCAGAATTAAAACACACAAAAGTTCAAGAAACATTCACCTAAGATGATCACCGAAGAGTTTAGCCGGACATGGCTCGGTGAATCATCATCATAATCAAACCAATGTTCATACGAATCGAAAATACAAACCGGATGATAAGAATTGTTCACCAACCAAGCAAGTAGCCAAAAATCGCCCCAAGGATGATCCAAAACCGTCCAATGATAAGGAATAATGAAAAGACACCCCAAAACTAACTTAAAAGTGGCAGTTACAAGTTTTCTCGCAGACTCCACCGTAAATTACGGTGCCGTAATTTACGGTGAACATAAAAGTATTACGGTGGGAATAGTCTGTGCTACGGTGGGAACCAATTGATTTTCAGGTCCACCGTAAATTACGGTGGGACCGTAATTTACGGTGATGACCTGAATGTTCTTCTTTCTTTCGTCTCTTGTTCCACTCTCGACCCGTTTGTCACCAAAGCCTCCAAAGCTGCATTTAATCCATCTTTTAGCCCCCGAAATGCACCTGAAACATAAGCAACGGTAGTTATCTAATTCAAGATAATTACACGATTAAGTGGAGGATTATTTCATCTTTTAACATGCTTAAGGGTTGTCCAAAGGACCACCCGTCAGGACCGATGTACTGCCGACCGTTTGAAAAAAAAATTAAATTCAGAATTTTAATATTTAAAAACTAACGGTCAAAAATCAAAAAACACCCCATTTCACTTCCATTTTTATAAATACTCACCTATTTAACCCCTTTTTCATAACTTTTCACTCTCTACCAACCCATTCTCTCTCACAAGATTTGAACGCCTTCGCTCCACATAACGAGTACACACATCACAACCTACAAGCGGACTTGGTGGAGTACATTTGGAACAACACTACCAACGAAGTCGGCCACAACATGGAAGACTAGTAGATTATTTTAATATATTAGGATATTTTTAAGTTTTTTTTTTAACTTTATTTTTTTAAGTTTATGTTTTTTTTAATTTATTTTTTTTAAGTTTAATTTTTTTAAGTTTATGTAATGATTTTTAATATTAATGAAAATATTTTGTTACTTTATTTGTTAAATGTTAAAAAAAAGTAGAAGATTAAAAAAAAACATAAAAGTGGTGGAAGACTATGACTAGGACCATCCTCCCATGCCCCCTAGTTTTGGAGGATGATCCATCATTGGGAGGACTATGACGTGTCGCCTACGTGGCGGATCATCCTCTAAGGATGGTCCATCACCATACCTTGTAGTCTAATCTATATACAAACCAAAAGCCGTAACTGATATTGAAGTTAAAACCCTTAAGTAAATGCTAAAAACACTCATGTGTATATAACATATATTCCGCTAGGAACATGTGTTGTATGTTCAATTTTTTTTTTTTGCGAGCAATGTTTTCTTTTGTTCATACTAGGAGATATAATTACATGCACATTGTTTTTCTGATCCATTGCAAAGAGAACATGAATTAAGTTTATTTGTCTAGGTTTTTTCTCAACAGTTTTTTTTTTTCGAAAGTGGTTAGTAGTTTGTAGTTTTAATATTTTTTCCACAAGATATTTACTGTAATTCAAATGCTATTGAGTGTTTGGTTTATAGTTTTTATATCTTAATATTTAAATACTATCCTTCTATTTTTTTTTCATTAGGTGGAATGAAGGTAAAGGCTGATAGAGATGAGTCGTCTCAATAAGCAACTATGCTTGCTGCACAAGATGTTTCAACAAGATGCAAGGTTTTTACTTGTTTCTTTTAGTGTCTTGCTATATGGTAACCATAGCAGTTTGTTTTTGTTTGATACATTACAACTAACAAATTTCTGTTGTAACAACTGGAGCTTGGAATTAATGCCCTCCACATAAAACTATGGGCAACTGGAGGTAACAAGGAAAAGACACCCGGTCCAGGTGCACAGTTTACCCTCAGAGCTCTTGCCTGTTCTAGCATGAAGATTGGTCACATTGGTATGCTTATATTATTTATTTTTTTATATACGAATTTTTGTATTTGTTATTTTTACTCTTTGAAGAACTTTTATTTATGTTTAAGAAGTAGCTGATAAGTAAGTTGTATGTTTTGATGATGACAGAGGACGTGACACCAATTCCAACTGATAGCACTCGTCGAAAGAGTGGGAGAAGAGGAAGGAGGCTGTGATATGTTTTATTGTCTACAATATGTTTTCAAAGTATCTGCAATTTGGATTACGGTTGTCTTCAACTTTTGTAGGTTATTTTTATGTTCTGGTTGACATTCATTTTTGTTGAACTGCTTTATATTTCTGTTTAATGATATTCTAATATTTACTTCATTTATTGGTTTTTATGCTTTATTTTTGCTTAATCAGAAGTATTTTATGTGTAGTTGAGGTCAATATTAATTCGATGGATGTCAGTGTGCTTGAGATCTGAATTTTACGATATTCAATAAAAACCAATAAAATCTCTATTCATTCTTTATCTTAGTAGACTTCAGTTGACTTTCAATGTAAGTTGATGTAGTAGAGATTTAGAATTTTACGATGAAAATGGATGGGTAAAAGTTCAAATTCATTTATCTTCGTTTGATGTCGTTGTTGAGGTACACAATAGAAAATATACGAAACTTACATAAATTCATGTATTGAATATTAGTTGTGGTTTGATGTGCGTTAGGTGTAATATTATTTTGATGAGTATTTAAGCCCTCTTTACACTTTTAGCCAAGTTTTAAATTTATAAAACACGATATTCACTAACACTAAACACACATATGGGCAAGTGCACCCATCGTGGACGTAGTATAGTGTTGGTAAGATACCGAGGTCGTCCAAGGACACAAGAGCTTTTAGTACCGGTTTATCCTCAACGTCTAATCAAATCAAAAAGGTTAGAAAAATATTTTAAACTAAGAAAAATAAAAACTAACTAAATGCTGAAAATAAAAATAAAATAAAAACAGATAGACAAGATGAATCACTTGGATCCGACACGTGTATTAGTATAACCTTTGATTATTTTTGCACTTTTCCACTTGTTTAAGAGATTATCTTAGTTATTGTAGTAGGCCCCTCTTTTGAAGGTGACGTTACCCTCAACCCAGTAGTTTGAGTCAGCAAGGATACAATCCTAAAGGGTCGGATTATTGAAAGATAATGAATTAAGTTATTAATGCAAATTATGGTAGGCCCCGCTTCTGGCGGTGACGTTACCCTCGGCTAAGTAGTCTGAGTCAGCAGGGATACAGTCCTAAATAGCCGGGTTATAGTATTAATAGTAGTTAACTTATGAGGGGGTCAAAGAGTTTGGATCCCCGCCATCCAATACCTATGGGCATTGAAGGAGATCATACTAAATTTGACCCAGGTCCCAAGCAGGACCTCTAAACGCTGAACAAGGGCAAGACCTTTACCAAACCGTTCCCTTAACCCCCGACCAGGTAGCCAACATACCTCCATATAGACCGTGGAGATATGAATGGTGAAAATCTTTTATTTTATATAGACAGTAAAATAACGCCAAGACACCACGGACAAACGATAAGGAAAGATCACCTTCAACATAAGTAACTAGTTATTAAAGTCATTAATACAAAACCAAATAAAAAGTGCAAAAGATTAAAAATAAAAAGTATTATACTAAACACTTGTCTTCACCAAGTGATGTAAGAGACTTAGGCAAACATGGCCTTGATTGTCAAGAACTCTTACGATCAATCTTGGATCCCGAGACGACTCACACACTCTACGATGGACAATGGATGATGGTGTTATGGTGGTGGTGGGTGGTGGATGAGGTGTGAGAGAGGTGGTGTGCCAAGGGATGAGAGAGAATGAAGCCAAGCTCCTCTATTTATAGGCTGAACAGAAGGCTGGACACGGCCCCGTGTCCGCTGGACACGGCCCCGTGCCCGCCTGACACTCTCTCTCCTCATTAATTGTAATTGCGAATTACAATTAATGCGCCTGCTGTACTTTCACCACGCCCCCGTGCTCGCTGGACACGGCCCCGTGGTGGGCAATGGAAGCTTCTACTGGTTTGTCTTTTCTGCTGCTTCCTGGGCACGCCCCCGTGTTCGCTGGACACGGGGCGTGTTCAGACTCTGTTTCTTCCTTTTTGCTTTGGGAGGTGCCGTTGAGGGTCCGGGCAGTCTACTTTTGTTCCTTTTCTTGTATTTATGGTAGAATTAGTGGTCTTTTTGCTTCTTTTGTGATTTTGAGCTCATTTCATCCTGAAAATATAAAAGGAAGACAAAAACACTCTTTTTCCAACATTAGTACTTAAAAAGGGTTAGTTTTATGCCTTAATTGATGTGTTTTATATGTTGCATTTTACACACATCAAATACCCCCACACTTGAACTTTTGCTTGTCCTCAAGCAAAACTCTTTAAATGTGGCTTACACTCCCAAATGGAATAGGTAGAAGAGAAGTTTTTTAGCTTGTCCTAGAGTGTCGGGAATCCAAGGTTTTTTTATAGGCTTTATTTTTATTTATTTACAATCCTATTCGTTATGATTTATTTTGAACTTTTCATAAGATAAATTACTTATTTGGGCATAGCATGCCTTATTAAAATTCCATTTATATACAAGTTCACATACCTCACGGGAGATCACTCAACACTCGGCCGAAGGTGTATATTTTAGTGAATCACTCGAGAGCGGCACGGAACTTACGTCTTTCCATAGGCTTGCCAAGCAATCAATCCTTCTCCTTTTTAACTTTTTACCTTTGTAAATATCAAGAGGACTTTTTTTTTTTTTTTGGGTGAAGGCTTGGGTTTAAAGGTGGGTGGTTGGTTAGTGGTTAGTAAAAAGGGCGAAAAATCGTAACAAGCGTCGGTTTTCGTGAAGTACCTTATTTTTAGTGACTTTTTATTTTGAAGTATTTCTCCAAACAAGCTTTTATAGCTTTTGTTTGTTTTTGACTTCATGATCATTTTTTTTTTTTTTGATAGTCACATAAAAAGGTGAGTTTATGAAAAAAAAACGAACTTGTTACTAAAAAAAATAAATAAAAAAGTTTTTGGTGGGTAGAAAGGGTTTTTGGGGTAATGAAATGAAAGGTTTAGGCTCAAAGGGGTTTTCTAGGGGATTTTAGGTAGGTAAAAAAAATTGAAAAATAATGGTTTTGAAAAAAAATAGTTAGTCCTATTGCCTCCATCATTTACTTACTTGGGTTTAAGTTGGTAAGGACCGGGAATGTATCGTCGTGGCAAGTTCTAGATTTGTAAGGACCGAGCGGCTATTCACACAAGAAACGAAAAATGAGCATTTAATCTAAATATGTGTATTTTTATGCTCAATAAAGGCTCAAAACTCACTTTTGTGGGAATGGGTTTTTAATGTGACCAAGCATATATAGTCGAATTTTAAACTAGGCTTGTTATGCCGTTTCATAATTTTCTTATGTTGGTTCCTTTTTTATCACGACGCTATCGGTTGTAAACTTGTAAAAATATAACCTTTTTTAGAACTTTTCTTCCCAACTTAAACTAAGAAAAGTAAATAAAAAAAAATGAAAAAGTTTTTGAAAAAAATTTGGGGTGTTTAGCGGTTCCAATAGAGTTTTGTGTAAGGCTTGTGTTTAGGATTTTGCAAAATTTCAAGGTTTTAGCATCCCCCCCACACTTAAATTACACATTGTCCTCAATGTGTCCAAAAATAATATTTTTGGTTGATTAGAATGTATAAAAGTATGTTAAAAAGCAAAGGTTTATGTTACTGGCAGTCTAGACACGGCCCCGTGTTCAGCGGACACGGCCCCGTGGTGAACTGCCAGTAACGAAAACTTACAGAAGGTGGACACGGGGGCGTGTCGGGTGAACACGGCCACGTGTCGGGCAAAAAATTGCAGGTCAGTAGCCAAACAGCAGATCTGGGAGATGGACACGGGGGCGTGTCGGCTGGACACGTCCCCGTGTGGACAGTCTGTTAGCCTGAAAAATAAGGTTTTCTCCCGGTTTCTTCATCCTAGGGCTGCAAGTGCTAATGTTTAGCACCCTAACCCTTGCATTGCACCTATTTAATCATTCAATACCAACCAACCAAGCACAAACCATCCTAACTTACCATTGTCAAGCATTATCCAAACATAAACTAAAAACAAAATAAAGATAAAAAGTAGTTCGGGAAAGTAAATTGTTCGACAAATGGCACGCAGGCCATGAATTGTTTGATAGATAAAAAGGGCATTCAAACCTGTGGGCTCATCACCAACCAGCCCCTTGTTCCTCCCAGCCTCCTACTCCATGTCTTCATCACTACCATCACCTCCACCCCCTTGCCTCGCCATGTACTCCCGGATGCTACCGATATCATCTTGTATATCGTTGACGCTGCGCTCGATAGCTCCAACCCGGTGGTATGTGTTGTTGGCGAGGTTGTAGGTGTTCCTGGTGCACATAAGGTTTTCCTGCAAAAGATCATGTAAACTTTGAAAATTAGGAAAACCGCCTCCTTGAGAGGAGGATTGACCCGGATCGCCTTGGGGTGGGTATTGAAAATGTGGAGGTGGTGCATGACGAACTAGAGCCTCCTGCGGGTTCCATGCGTAGCCTTGCGTCCTCTGAAAGCTCACCGTCCCGTCCTCCGCTTCATAAAGCAAGTTCATGGCTTGGCAAATATGATAATCGACCCGTCCTGACCATGGACTCCTTTCGAAGGACCTTGGGATATTCGTGAAGTGCTTGAAAAGACGGTACACCCATCCCCCGAAGAAGATTGGTGTAGGAGCAGAGGCAAGGCGGTTCAAGTGCATGTTTCGCAGTAGGAAGTAAGGAACATCGAGGGGCTTCTGGTTGTGAATGCAGTGAAGGACAACCAAATCTTTCAACCCAACAACGCCACTACTGTCATGGCGTTGGTTCAGCGAGTACGTGAGGAGCCTGTGGATGTAGCGGTATAACGGGTCCCTCAGTTTGGTGCTTTTGGTGTTGCTTGGGTTGTAGATTCCTTCACCTATTTGAGCCCATGCGGCTTGGCGTTCGGTCGCATCCAAGTCTCGCAATCCCCCGGTATTCTCTTCATTCCCTGCTTCTTCATCCTTGTATAGCCCAATGATGGCTCCAAACTGCGCCATGGAGGTTCTATAGGTGGTCCCTCCACATCGAAATTCAACCGCCTCGTGATCAAACGGTTCGCATCTCGAGTTGAAAATGAAGGTGCTATAAAACTCCATCGTACATTGATGGACCGACCGTAGTCGGGTGGTCAATGCGGCATGCAGTGGACCCCTCACAATGTTGTTGAAGCGGTCAAGTTGGTTCACCATGGTTAGCAAATCAGTACACGCCCGCCTTGGGTATTCTTCCGGTCGTGTTTGTAGAACCTCGTACCGTGCCCTAGCATCCAGTTCATTTGCGCCAAACCTTGTGAATTTCGACATCTGAAAAGAATACATTAAAAAGTTAGTACGAAACCAGGAAAATTAAAGTGAAACTGCAAACAGTGGGCTGGACACTGCCCCGTGTTCAGCGGACACGGCCCCGTGTCCAGGCGTCTGTAACCCAAAAATTCCATTTTTCGTCCCGGTTTCGAAAACCTGAAAATTTTTTAGCCCAATAGTAGCGGTTTCCCCCGAAAATGAAACCCTAAGTGTCATTTTTCCCATAACAAACCGTTTACCTTTTCAATTTCGTGTTTTTCGGTTCAAGAACAAGGGTTTGGGGTTTTATTTGGAAATCGGACAAATCTATCAACAATACCTGCCTAGTTACTTTCTACTACACTAATCTAAACTACTACTAACAAATTTCATCAAAAATTTTGAGTTCGATCCGGATGAACATGAAGAACCCTAGATTTTTCCCCAATTTTTGATGTTTTAACTACATGCAAGTAACTAATCTAACTACTAATGAAGATAGAATCATACCTTGACGTTGTTAGATTTGGTGGTGACGTTGAAAATTCGCAGGAAAATCGCCTCTAACCAGAGAGTTTTCGGCTAAACGGGGCGTGTGGAATGGTGTAACTTGTCACACCCCGAAATATCAGAGCATGGCGTGACTGGACCGGTATCTTCATTGCACAGCGGAAGCAAAAAGCTAAGACTTCTAAACAATGAACGCCCGCTAAATACTCGAAATCCCGTGGGTTATCCTATTCCAACCGTTCCGTAGTTTTGAAAAAATGCAACCTGAGAAAGAACATGCGAAAAAGTCAACATAAAGTTGAGCGAGTTCATAGTTTGTTTTGAAACAAATCTTTTTGATAGCTGGTTTAAAAGTTGTTGAGAAAATATAAAAAAAATCATTTTCTCGGCATGATATATGAAAGTTGTGAGTCTAGCCCACAAGAGTCGTTGTAAGCAGGACTAACACGTCCTCTTATTTGTACATAAGTTGAAAGCGTTGTCAAAGTTTGTAAATACATGTATTATGAGTTTGCGTCAAATGAATATTAAAAACATTTGAAAGTTTTAGTGTTGTAAGTTGGTATGAAAAGCGTCTATGAACATGTTGATCATTAATGTTTCGCGAGGACATTAATATATGCGACGACATAGGAGGTACTCAACCCGCGTAGGCAATTTTTAGTGTCGAATCACCTCGACTGGGACACAACAGCACTCTAAGTGGTCACCCATGGACCGTGAGTGGGGCTCGCCCGTACCCATTAGATCTAACCTTTGTTCCTTGGTCCTCAAAAGGATTAATGGCACCTCAGTTACAGCCTATGCTCACATGATCTAAGAGTTCATTCCATAACTTAATCATACCTAAGTTTGACATGTATTTCCCCCTGAAAGTTGTTAACCGAAACGTTGAAAGAAAAGGGGGACATGGTCTCACTGAGTTGTCTCGTTTTTCGTACGCAGGCCAACCCAGTCCCGTTGTTGTAACTAGGACATTCTCGTCACTAGTCATGAAAATCATGCATGTTTTGTAAAACCGGTATGTTTAGTATAAATCGTTCGTAAACCATTCAAGTTTGTTGAAAATCATTTGCAACATGGTTTATAAATATGTGTTTTCGTTCATCGAAATAGTGTTTTCTTTTGCAAAAACTTGCATGTCTTTCCACCCCCGAAAACATTTATAAAAATGTAAAACAGTAAAAAGTGGGGGGTTATGAACTCACCTTGACATTCCTGTGCCAAGCTAGCTTAGCGTGATTCCATAGTGTCGTTCCAAGAACGTGCATTAGCTAGCGTGCAACTATAGTATCCCTAATCAAGGAATAATTATAAGTTTCTAATTAAACGTAGCTAAACTACGTGTCCGAGCTCTACCGAATCGTTAACTAAACGATTCTATAAAGGTGTTGTTAGTTTGACTAAGAATAACCAATCGATGGTTATTTGATCCCGTTTATAATCGGGATGATACTAAGTCGTGAAAACGACTTAGTTTCCGAGGGTTTAGGATATATATTTATATATATATTAATATAAATATATTTATGAACTCGTGTTAGTTGTCATGAATAGAATTACGTGTACGGATAAAGGCGCTTCTTGCTGTGTCGTATATAATGCGGTAATATACCGTTGTTTTCGTATGATGGAAATAAATAAATATATACATATATATATATGTATATGTATATATATCTATTCGAATACTTGACGTTGAAACGAATATAACAAATATATTCTTTTTATAAAACTGTTCGAACTCTAAATAGTTGAGATAAACATAAACAATTATATTTATATATATGATTTTCGAATGCTAAACGTTTGAAGTATAAATCCCGAATCGCTGACGTTTGGAACAATCCAAAATATATACATCTATATATATTTACCATATCTTATGAAGACATAACATAGTATATATGTTCAGATTCTATTTATATATTGTTTCAAAAGCATGCATGAATATATATGCAGTACTTATATAAACTTTATCAAAGTTTATTATAAAATAAAGTTGTAATTTAGGTCTTAATGTAAGACCATGAGTATACAAACATATATACAGAACTATGTTGTGAAATAAATTATTGTCGAAAACCTTTCAAAGTAAAGAGAAAATATGGTACAAGTATCCGAGTTTTGTTAACTTATAACGTCATCGAAATAAGTATGCCTTTATATTTATTTTATAGGAAAGATTCGAATTTCGATAAGTGTCGTTTAGACAATATAATTATGTTTGTATTTCGGATTTTTTACAAAATCGGGCAGAGTTACCTCTGTTTTTCGAATAACCTCGACAATCAAAGTTGTCGTATTTGTCAAACTCCACAATAATTCAATCAATGTAATCAAATATAAAACTTTCGCCGCGTAATAAACTATCGACTAAATATAAAATCTTGTAACGAGATGTCGGTTCGAGCTCGGTCGCGTATAACTATACTAAAAATCTAAACTAATTTCCGCGTCACTAAAACTTTACCGCGTCTCGTGTTGACTGAGTTTGACCTCAGTTGACCGAGTCAATCAGAACTGTTGACCGTTGTTGACTTATGTTGACCCGAACCTGAATCGAAAATAAGAGGTCAGAACCGAGTAAAATCTGAAGTATGTTTTACTCAGATTCGAAACGTAACCAAACCTGAACCGAACCAAGTTAACTCGTCTGACCCGAGTTGACTCACCGACCGAGTTGACTCGTTTGAGTCATCCGAACCGCCTGACCGTACCGAACCCGAAACATGGACCAACATCACATCTGCATAGACTGAATTGAATCCGGACCAGAACCCGGACCAAACACCACCGTTGCCGTCGGCCACCGCCGGTAACCCATCGGAGTATTACTGCCGTTGTCGACCACCAAAACCAATCTGATCCGCTGAACTATAACTGAGACTGCAAGACCCGAGATAAAACCCGAAACAAAACAAAACTGCATACCATTCGAACAACCAAGCTGAAATGAACCTGACCTGAAATGTGCTCACCGTCGGACCGCGACTCCGATCGTCGCCACGCCACCGTCGACGGCGGCGGCTCTCCTCTAAACTCTCCGGTTTCTCTCTCTCAGTCTCCCTTAGATATCTTTGTCGCTAATATGTTTCGTCGACGCCACTGTTCACACCGAAAATCAAGGAGTTAAGAGGGTGGTTGAGTGTGCGTGAGTGGCCGGAATATCAGAGCTGAAATATCACCGGAGTGTCGCTGGAATCTGGCTCTGGTTATCGAACCAGAAGAACGAGAGTTAAAGGAGATGAGGGTTTATAATCTGTGACTTTTGTGTGTGTATTTGAATGATTTGTTCTTGTTCATAAGTATGAGTTAGGGTTTCTACAAAGGTATGAAAAGAAGGATGGAGAGAGATGAGGGAAAACTAAATGGTAAGGGGGTGTTTACGGCTGATGGTATGAAAAAGGGATTAGGGTTTCTCACTTTAATACCACTTATATATACTAGGTTTAGTTAGTGGGCTTTGGGCTTGGGCCCAAGGCCCACAAGCCCAATCTTGTGTTTTAATTGGCCCGCTCGTTCCTACGAACCCGTTGTCAAAACACGAGCATTATCTAAGATCGTAAAATAAAATTGAAAGACATGTAAAATAGTGTCGGTAGATGTCGTTTGCGCGTTCGTTCGTCGATAACGGTAATAATCGCGTAAAGTCGCGTCATTCGTTGCTTTAAACCGTTTTCCGATCCGGTTTCGACTACTGATATAAAAATTTAATTACAAAGTTCAAATGCATTGTAAAAATTTAATATTTGTCGGCGTTGTTAGTATTTTTTCCGACATCAGTTCATTAGCGTTTATCGTTACGCAGTTGTTCCGAAAATTGTCATATGCGCATTTTAACGTCCGATAAGCGTTCGTAGGCATCCAGGAGCCTAATTAAGTTAATTCGTGCTTTAAACGCTATTTATTATCGCTCTAAACGTTTGTTAATCGCGTAACTAAAAAGGCGTTAATTACGGGTTGTCACATAACTGATAGGAAAAGAGGGTTTTATCCCGACAGTCGCCTCGACACGGCCCCGTGTCCAGCGGACACGGCCCCGTGTCCAGCGGACACGGCCCCGTGCTGGGTGAAGTTTTTGAATTTTTTTTTTGTGTGTGCTCGTGTGCATGCCCCTTATTTCCGAAAAATGATTTACCGGTTTTTAAACGTACACTTACCTGTAACATGTCGGGTACGAATTTATTCGTTAACCGTCTGAAGTGAGATCTCCTCTTCCTCATCCTCAATGGATCCTCGGTAGAGTTTCAGCCGTTGGCCATTGACTTTAAATGGTGTCCCATTTCGAGTTTTAATTTCTACTGCACCGTGTGGAAAAACATGGGTGACGGAAAAAGGTCCTGACCACCTAGATTTTAACTTACCAGGAAATAATCGAAGTCGTGAATTAAACAATAGAACTTGGTCTCCAACCCGAAATTCATTAGATTTAATATATTTATCATGCAAATTTTTCATTATTTCCTTATAAATTTCGGAGTTAGAATATGCATAATTCCTAAGTTCGTCTAATTCGTTTATTTGACAAAATCGATTTTTACCGGCATTTTCCAAATCTAAGTTTACGTTTTTTATTGCCCAGTAGGCTTTGTGAGCTATTTCTACTGGCAAGTGACAACTTTTTCCATAGACGAGTTTATATGGGGTTGTGCCTATAGTGGTTTTATAAGCAGTTCGAAAAGCCCATAAAGCGTCGTCTAATTTATCGGCCCATTCTTTTTTATTTATTCCTACGGTTTTTTCAAGTATTCGTTTTAAACCTCGATTAGTCACTTCGGCTTGCCCATTTGTTTGAGGATGATATGCTGTTGAGACCCGGTGATAGACCCCATACCTTGTTAATATTTTTTCGAGTTGATGATTGCAAAAATGGGTACCTCTATCACTTATCAAAGCCTTTGGTGTCCCGAAACGAGAGAACAGCTTTTTCAGAAATTTTACCACCACTCTCCCATCGTTTGTTGGAAGAGCTTCGGCCTCTGCCCATTTAGACAAGTAATCTACTGCCACAAGTATATATTTGTTTCCCCTTGAAGGTGGGAAGGGTCCCATGAAATCGAGTCCCCACACATCAAAGATTTCACAAACGAGAATGCCATTTTGAGGCATTTCGTTTTTGGAAGAAATATTACCTGATCTTTGGCATGCATCACATGTCTTTACAAGGTTTTGAGCATCTTTGTAAATGGTCGGCCAGTAAAATCCTGAATCAAATACCTTTCGTGCGGTACTTGCGGCACCATGATGTCCTCCGTATGGACCTTCATGACAATGATGGAGAATTCTTTGTGCTTCATTACCATAGACACACCTTCGGATGAGCTGATCAGCACACATTTTGAAAAGATAGGGGTCTTCCCAAAAGTAATGCTTTACATCAGCAAAGAATTTCTTTCTTTGATGATGTGGCCATCCTTTGGTGACTACACCGCTAGCTAAGAAATTAGCGTAGTCGGCATACCATGGTTCTTGTCTACTCTCTATCATTTCCAAGGATTCTGTGGGAAATTTTTCGTTGATTTGCTCGTCCCTGGTTGTCTCCAAAGCTGGGTCTTCTAAGCGTGAGAGATGATCTGCAGCAGTGTTTTCTGCTCCTCTTTTGTCCTTGATTTCAATGTCGAATTCTTGGAGGAGTAGAATCCATCTTATCAAACGGGGTTTTGCGTCTTGCTTCTTGAAAAGGTACCTGATGGCTGCATGGTCTGTATAGACTATTGTTTTAGAAAGAACAAGATAAGAACGAAATTTATCAAAAGCAAATACCACCGCTAGTAATTCTTTTTCTGTAGTTGTATAATTTTCTTGCGCATCATTAAGAGTTTTACTAGCATAATAAATTGGGTGGAAATGTTTTTCTTTTCTTTGTCCCAGGACTGCTCCAACAGCAAAGTCGCTTGCATCGCACATGATTTCGAATGGAAATTTCCAATCTGGCGCTATCATGATAGGTGCATTGACTAGCATTTCCTTGAGGGTTAGAAATGCTTGATTGCATTCCTTGTCAAAGATGAAGGGTGCATCTTTTTCAAGTAATTTTGTTAGAGGCCTTGAAATTTTTGAAAAGTCTTTGATAAACCTTCTATAAAATCCGGCATGTCCTAGGAAACTTCTGATTGCTCGCACGGAGGATGGAGGAGGTAATCGAGAAATAGTCTCTATTTTTGCTCGATCAACTTCCATTCCTTCGCTTGAGATTTTGTGACCGAGTACTATTCCCTCTGTTACCATGAAATGGCATTTTTCCCAGTTAAGGGCGAGGTTAGTTTCCTCACATCGGGATAGCATTCGTTCAAGATTATCGAGGCATTGGTCATATGAGTCTCCAAAGATGGAAAAGTCATCCATGAAGACTTCCATTGTCTTTTCGATCATATCATGGAAAATGGCGACCATACAACGTTGGAATGTTGCAGGCGCATTACATAGACCGAATGGCATGCGTCGATATGCAAAAGTTCCGTAGGGACATGTGAAAGTTGTTTTCTCTTGGTCTTCCGGTGCTATCGGTATTTGAAAGTAACCTGAAAAACCATCTAAGAAACAATAAAATTTATGACCGGATAATCTTTCTAACATTTGATCAATGAAGGGCAAAGGAAAGTGGTCTTTCCTAGTTGCTTCATTTAATCGCCTATAATCTATACAGACTCTCCATCCTGTGACGGTTCTTGTTGGTATTAATTCATTTTTCTCGTTAGTTATTACCGTCATACCTCCTTTCTTTGGGACTACTTGAACGGGACTTACCCACGGGCTATCGGAGATAGGGTAGATTAGTCCGGCCTCGAGTAGTTTGATGACTTCATTCTTAACCACTTCTTGAACATTGGGGTTCACTCTTCGTTGTGGTTGAATTACCGTCTTGTAGTCATCATTCATTAATATTTTGTGCGTGCACATGGAAGGGCTTATTCCTTTAATATCTACAAGCTTCCAAGCGATCGCGTTTTTGTGTTTTTTAAGTAAGTTAACTAATTTCTCTTTTTCTATATTACTTAATTTAGATGAAATAATTACGGGTAAACTACCTTCTTTGCCTAGAAAAGCATATTCCAAACCTTTAGGAAGTTCTTTGAGCTCGATGGGTGGGTCTTTAGAAGACACCTTATTTTGTGGCTCATCTAGATCAAGAACCTTAAAAGTTTGTTCTATGGCTATCTCTTCCTTGACAAAGTGGTCCTCTTCGTTGGTGGTATCGGGTGGTTCAGCTTCATCTTCAATTAGGGGGTCATTGTTGCCAAAAGGATATTTCATTGAGCGCTCAAGATCTATGCTCCTTTTGAATGCCCCTAATTGAAGAGGTAGATTGTTGTACTTCCGGTTTTTCAAAGCTTCATGAGTTTTTACAAAAGGTCGTCCCAACACTAGAGGAGCGTCATCAAGGATGACAAAGTCGGTTGGGATTACCATTTGAGTTGTTTGAACCAAGATATCCTCAACTACACCGATTGATTTTATTATTTTCCGATTAGATAGAAAAATGGGTATTTGAAGTGGAGCAAAATCACTAATACTTAATTTTTCGAAAATGTAGTTAGACATTATGTTAACACAAAGATCTTTATCGATTGTGATATTACTAATAAAGGAATTTTGAAAGAAACATGGAACCGGTGTAATGCTAATTTCAAAAGGATCTTCTTTTATTAGTGAGGTTTGATCATTAGTTAACTTAACACTTACCATGTCTTCAATTTTAGTATTAGTGTTTAACTCTTTTAAAAACTTGGCATGAGGGGTTATTAAACAATGGTTTTCGAAAGTAGGTGACAAGAGGTTAATTTCTTCGAAATTAGACTCTTCTTGAATTTTAACGTTATCGGACTCACCATTTTCATTGTTTAACTCATGTGTCGGTTTTTCACTTTCTTGTTCTTTCATTTTTACATTTTCAACTATCTCTACGTTATTATCATTTTTTTGTTCTTCTCTTGCGCGGGATTCCTCTTCCCTTGCGCGAGATTCTTTTATGCAACGTTCGATAGTTTTAATGTGTTCTAATATCCTATTGGTCATTTCGGTGAGATTGAAAGAATTTGGATCCTCAAAGCTCGAATCCGGTTGTTCGATCCTTGGCTCCTCATAGTACTCATATGAAGTAGATGGTTCACACCATTGTTCTTCATTGTAAGTATATGATGGATAAGGGTCGAAACTTTGTTCTTCATAGTACTCATATGAGGTGGGTTGTTCACGCCATGGTTCCTCATAATAAGTGTATGAAGGTGGTGGCTCATATGTTGAATCTTCAAAGTATGAGTATGAAGGCTCATACCTTGGTTCATCAAAATATGAGTATGAGGGAGGAGGTTCATACCTTTGGTCTTCATAGGATGTGTATGAAGTTGATGGCTCGTACCTGGGCTCCTCATAATGGTTGTATGAATTGGATGGTTGATATGAAGTATTATATTGAACCGAGCGTGTGTTACGACAATTAGTGCAATAATTACCCCTATAATCATCCTCATCATAGGTGTAGTTGTAACCTCTTGAGTATTGATCCATAAGAATCACTCAACAGACCACAACTGAGTCTCGGGACCAGAAAACACAAATAAGACGGAAACAGAAGCTGGACACGGCCCCGTGTTGGGTGAACACGGCCCCGTGTTCAGGGACTGTATCTGGGCGTTTTAATTAAAGTTACTGGTCACGTTGAGCACGGGGGCGTGTTCAGCGAGCACAGCCCCGTGTTCAGACTCTGTATCTGGGTATCTACTCTAAAAATATGCAGCACGGGGGCGTGTTCAGTGAGCACGGCCCCGTGTTCAGGCTACTGTAAATGCAAAACTAAACTAAAATGCAGAAAAATGCGCGCGTTTTAAAAAGGTTTTAAAAAAACTGATTAGGCCGTCAATTTTAAGCTTTCTTAAAATCCTTGTGTCCCCGGCAACGGCGCCAAAAACTTGATGTGCGTTAGGTGTAATATTATTTTGATGAGTATTTAAGCCCTTTTTACACTTTTAGCCAAGTTTTAAATTTATAAAACACGATATTCAGTAACACTAAACACACATATGGGCAAGTGCACCCATCGTGGACGTAGTATAGTGTTGGTAAGATACCGAGGTCGTCCAAGGACACAAGAGCTTTTAGTACCGGTTTATCCTCAACGTCTAATCAAATCAAAAAGGTTAGAAAAATATTTTAAACTAAGAAAAATAAAAACTAACTAAATGCTGAAAATAAAAATAAAATAAAAACAGATAGACAAGATGAATCACTTGGATCCGACACGTGTATTAGTATAACCTTTGATTATTTTTGCACTTTTGCACTTGTTTAAGAGATTATCTTAGTTATTGTAGTAGGCCCCTCTTTTGAAGGTGACGTTACCCTCAACCCAGTAGTTTGAGTCAGCAAGGATACAATCCTAAAGGGTCGGATTATTGAAAGATAATGAATTAAGTTATTAATGCAAATTATGGTAGGCCCCGCTTCTGGCGGTGACGTTACCCTCGGCTAAGTAGTCTGAGTCAGCAGGGATACAGTCCTAAATAGCCGAGTTATAGTATTAATAGTAGTTAACTTATGAGGGGGTCAAAGAGTTTGGATCCCCGCCATCCAATACCTATGGGCATTGAAGGAGATCATACTAAATTTGACCCAGGTCCCAAGCAGGACCTCTAAACGCTGAACAAGGGCAAGACCTTTACCAAACCGTTCCCTTAACCCCCGACCAGGTAGCCAACATACCTCCATATAGACCGTGGAGATATGAATGGTGAAAATCTTTTATTTTATATAGACAGTAAAATAACGCCAAGACACCACGGACAAACGATAAGGAAAGATCACCTTCAACATAAGTAACTAGTTATTAAAGTCATTAATACAAAACCAAATAAAAAGTGCAAAAGATTAAAAATAAAAAGTATTATACTAAACACTTGTCTTCACCAAGTGATGTAAGAGACTTAGGCAAACATGGCCTTGATTGTCAAGAACTCTTACGATCAATCTTGGATCCCGAGACGACTCACACACTCTACGATGGACAATGGATGATGGTGGTGGATGATGGTGTTATGGTGGTGGTGGGTGGTGGATGAGGTGTGAGAGAGGTTGATGTAGTGCGTGATACGATAAACGAAGATCAACACGTTGATTCTACGAATACCCGTGTGTCTCTTCCCCAACCCCCAAATTGCAACCCAAAGGCCACAGAATTTGAAGTGAAAAATAAGTTTTCTCAAAATTCAAGTCTGATTGTTTCATTCACTAAAGGGACATATAAATAATGACAGAAATTCGAAATGGGCCTAAAAAAGATAACGGGCCAAACACAAGCCCAAAAACAAAATGCCCAAAATACTTGAAAAAACATAAAAATGGAAAAAACTAATAGAAATAAGCGTTTTCTCGGCCCGGACGATGACCCAAACCGCTGTAGGCGGTTTGCAACAAGATAGAGCTCGTTCTCCCGTTCGTTTTGACTGGTCACACGCCCCAAACGGACCCCCGTAGCCCGAGTTAGAGCCATTTCAGTGAAGCCCCTTTAGTGACCTGATCTTGGGCCTCCAAATACAGGATGGCCCGCTCTTCCACGCTTGGGCCCGCATCAGAGGTGGTGTGCCAAGGGATGAGAGAGAATGAAGCCAAGCTCCTCTATTTATAGGCTGAACAGAAGGCTGGACACGGCCCCGTGCCCGCCGGACACTCTCTCTCCTCATTAATTGTAATTGCGAATTACAATTAATGCGCCTGCTGTACTTTCACCACGCCCCCGTGCTCGCTGGACACGGCCCCGTGGTGGGCAATGGAAGCTTCTACTGGTTTGTCTTTTCTGCTGCTTCCTGGGCACGCCCCCGTGTTCGCTGGACACGGGGCGTGTTCAGACTCTGTTTCTTCCTTTTTGCTTTGGGAGGTGCCGTTGAGGGTCCGGGCAGTCTACTTTTGTTCCTTTTCTTGTATTTATGGTAGAATTAGTGGTCTTTTTGCTTCTTTTGTGATTTTGAGCTCATTTCATCCTGAAAATATAAAAGGAAGACAAAAACACTCTTTTTCCAACATTAGTACTTAAAAAGGGTTAGTTTTACGCCTTAATTGATGTGTTTTATATGTTGCATTTTACACACATCATGGTTCGTAATAGACATAACTGAATCTCATATTAGTCGGGACACCCACTGCAACGCACGAGCCTTCCCACTATTTACTTTTTAGAGTTACTTTTATTTTTAAGTAAATCACTAGTAAACTTTTATATATTAGATTAAATTTTAGGTATATGCCAGTTTTATGGAAAACGTTATTTGAGAATCTCACTTGGAACGACCTTCTACAAATATATGAGGTGCATCAGGAAAAGCATGGAATACCCGACATGATTGGTAGCTTGGATTGTCGTCAATGGCATTGGTATAATTGTCCAACCGCATGACGAGGTCAACATACACGGGGTGACCAGAAAGGGCAAACTTTGGTTTTACAAGCGGTTGCGTCATACGACCTTTGGATTTGGTCGGTTTTCTTTGGTGTAGTCGGGTGTATGGACGACATTAATACCTTAGAGGCTTCACCATTATTAGAGAGCTACATTTCTGGAACGATTCCAAAGGCCGGTTTTCATGCAAACGAGAACGACTACGAGCATGGCTACTATTTGGGCGATGCTATATACCCGTAGTATTCGATTATTGTTAAAACGTTTTCGGAAACGTTCGATGACAAAAGAAAGTATTTTAAAAAACTACAAGAGTCTTCGAGAAAGGACATCTAGAGGTCTTTTTGGGTTCTACAGCAACGATGATATTTTATCAGAATCCTTGTCGTATGTGACATAAGGATAGAATACGAATGACCATGTATGCTTGCATCATTAAGCATAATATGATCATAGAGGATGATGGAAAAGCGATATGCCAAAAGTATATTCCGGAAGATTTAGTTGAAGGAACCCAAGCAACAATGGAAGAGAGACTCGTAAATGCTCAACTATTGCGATCTAAGGAAACACATAACACGTTGATTGATTTGGTCGAGCATGCTTGGGTGATTCGCCCAATGCGACACAATGGTGACAGCGGAGAAGATTTCGAGGAAGAAGAAGTTGAGGAATTCGAAGCCGGGAACTTTGAAGACGTAGGTTTGGATGCTGTAGAAAACGAAGAGGAAGAAGGAGAGAACGACGAAGAAAACGAAGAATAAATGTATTTTTTAGTGTAATGTTTTTATTTTATTTTAACGTCTTTTTTATTTTATTATATTGTTTTTTATTTAATGGAATGGTTTTTAATTTTAAAAAGTTAGAAATTAATTAAAAAAATTGAAAATTAATTAATTGAGTAATGATGAGATAGGGCTTTATGACTACAGCCTTAAGGGGGTGTTTGGGGTTGAGTTTTGAAAATAGATTATGCGTTTTGAATAATCAGAATCAGATAATTAGCTGTAACAAAACGTGCTGCAGAAAGATAGTGTTTGGATTTGATTATGTTGTTTGATATCACAATAATCAGATAATCAACATTGTTTGGATTTGATTATGTTGTTTGATATCACAATAATCAGATAATCAACTATTTGAGTGTTTGGCAAATATATATATTTTAAAAAAATAAATAAGTGAAAACGTAAAAAATCAATTTTTGGATTATCACGTTTTCCTGCAGCAAGGGGTGACCTACTTGTGGATTATCACGTTTTGAACTCTAATAAACGCAAAAAATCACTTTTTATTAATTTTTTACCAAACACTCAAAATAGATTTTTTACGATTTCAAAACACATTAATCAAATAATCAGGTTGAAAACGCAATTCCAAACACCCCCTAAGTGACATAACGCCCCTGTTTGACGTGACACAACACGTGTCGCATAACGCCCACAAAAGGGCTTTATGATTACGTATAGCCTAATAGCATGGGTCAATGGTCGCTCATTTCTTCATCCTCACCACAAAAACATACATTCTAATTAGGCCCAATAGACCCATCCTTAGTTCTATTAGGTAACGTTTGACATCTATCATCACTCATAGTATATTATAGCAAGAACTTAGAACTACGTAGCTTAAAACGTTTTATGTTCTCTTTTATTTAATTGTGTGGTCAACATTAAGCTAGAATGCAATCTCATGTTTTCACGTCGTTGCTCACATTCAAAATTGAGTATATTTACCTTTTATTTATAGCTAAAAGTTCGTTTGTTAAGTCTCTAACTAGTTATTTTCCGCCCGTGCGTTGCGGCGGGACCTGATGACTACAAAAGGCGTGTAAGCAACGACAAATATATATCGAATATCAAAACATACATAAAATGACGTAGTAAGGATAGTCACTCCATCATAAAAAACGATTTTAAATAATCTATTATATAATCATAGGACCCACGCGTCCTACGCGTTGGAAATTCGGTTGTTTTCAGTTTAGTTATTACGGTGCTAACACGTTAAAATATGGATGAGCTCGGTACCGGTAACGGTAGCGAAAGTACCGATCTGGAAAATCATCGAAATTAGGTACCGACACCGAAAATGCTCGGTACAATACGGTATGGTATTTGAAGGTATAAATCAATAAATACAGGTATGGTGCTAGACCGGTGTCGAACCTAAAGTAACGATTCTGAAAACGCCAAAAGATGGATACCAAATTGGTACCGAAAATGATTTGGTACCGATACGATACCGGTTCGTTTACAGGATTTGATACGATTTGCTCATCAATATTCTAAATATCCAAGTTAATTTTACATGCTATAATTCATTCATTACAGAAAAAAAACAAAAAAAGAAAGCAAAATAAGTTGTTGTGTATATAAAAACTCATTCAAACGAAAAAATAGTTTACTTACTGTGTGTATGAAAAGTAATCTAAACGGTGCAATTACTTGCATTGCTGTGTTGCTACAGGATTTGTGAGCTCGGTACCAACCGGTACCGAAAATACCGTTACCGAAATCCCCAAAAGTGGGTACCGGTACTCAATATACCTAGTATGGTACGGTTCGATACCGGTCGGTACTGGTACAACACCGGTATTTGAGAGTAAAAACCGGTGAATACCTGTGCAGAACCGGTACGGAAAATACACCGGTTTGGTAAATTTGAGACCGGTACCTATACCCGGTATCATTTGCTCATCTCTTAATTCTAATTTTTAATAATTCTAATAATTCTAATTCTAATTTTAATTGAATAATATTATCACTATTCATTCAGCTTAAATTTTATCATATATGAATATGAATATGAATTTATCATATATGAATTCTTTACAAGTATTTTAAAATAAAATATTCGTTTACAATAGATGCACTAATATATTGATTAATTGAACTAAATGCAAGTTAAAGTTGTCACGACCATAAAAATTATGCAATCGTTTGGTACATTTTAATTGAATGGTTCATATTTGATTGGGGTTGTATGGGTAACGGGAATCCAAATTATTTTGATGCTAAATATACATATATTAAAAAACCTATATTTAACAAACAAACAAGGTAAACAAACGGACTTTTTGTATTTTTGTGTAGTATTTTTGTTTTGTTATTTTTTTTTAAATAATTTAATCATATATAATGTTAAGGTTAAAAATCAATATTGTTTGTGGTTTTAATTTCAATAATTGCCAGTTAATTTGTAACTCAGCATGCTCCTAACTTTCATTTATTTATTTAATATCAAAATACTTTACAATAATATATGATTATAATTCACTCAAATATCCATTACGAGTGAAAATTCCACATGACATTTCGAACATACCAAAAATCCTAACTAACCGTATTCTACCATCTTACATCTAGCGTTTTCACTCTTTTTTTTTCTGGCGAGTCTAGCAACTTTTACATGTCTTTCGGGTAAAATCCGAAACATGATCTAAAACCGGGCAATCCGCTAGATTTGCCATTCTTTCAAGATGACGGTGGTAATGTGTCAAAGTACATGATCCGCTAGTTTAACTAGCGGATGTGGTGGTGACGTGTCTTCATTTCAGGACGAAAAAGTCTACATTGAAAAACAATAAGGGCTACAATGTAACTTTATCCAAACTCAAAACGTTTCAGGCTGTTATTTGAGCGCTCATCATCACAAAAAATAACATTCAATATCCAACAGAAAAAACTAACAACCAGAAGAGATAAGCCGGAGAGATGAGGTTGCCGGAGAAAGACATCGACGATTTGCCGAAAAACGAAGCGAATTACACCGCATTAACACCCCTTTGGTTTCTTAAGCGAGCTGCTTTGGTTCATCCCAACCGTAGATCGGTTGTACACGGTTCTGTTCACTACACATGGCTGCAGACTTACCGCCGGTGCTGTCGTTTAGCCTCAGCTCTTTCCAAACTCTCGGTCGGATTCGGTTCAACGGTAATACGTTCATTGTTAAATAGGGATTACAATTACAACTGATGATGATGAAGTATATATAATGTGTATGTAACTGACCTTTTCGGATTCCATGATTATCGTGATTTAAGAACACAATTAAATAATTGACTGAAGTTAGAATTAGGGGGCGATGGATACACGCTTAGAACAGGGAGATTTTTTTTAATAACCGATTTCCCCGTCTATTGAACAAACATCCTTAAAATTTGCATGCCGTAACGTGTTTAAAGTCATGGCTGTAGATGTGTTTGTAGTCGACAAGGGGGCCACTTGAATCATGTCATCTTCTGTTAGCTCACCCTTGCCATTTTCCACCCATACCGAGACAAAATTGTTGAAAAACCGTGTTCCAAAACAAAGCCGTTGCACTAGAAGGCGTTTTGTTTTGGGTTGTCACCTAAGATGCAACCAAAACAATCTCTTCTTCTTCGGTCCATGGTGTTCTTGCCATTTGAGATAAATTTTTAGAGAGAAATAAGAGAGTTTTTTTTTTTTTTTTTTTTTTTTTTTTTTTTTTTTTTTTGTGAGAAATAAGAGAGTTTTGTGTGGCAAAAATAATAGTAGAAATAAGGTTGGTATTTTTATTTTTTTTATACCATCAGTATATTACCGTTTATTTTTAAAATCATTTCCAAACTCACTACTTCCCTGTATACCGGTGTCAGGTCACCGGGTTTTAGGGAAAAAATAACCCCAGGTCGGGGGCGGTGTTCCCAGACGAGGCCGGGCTTCACCGGCCTTCCCCGACCCCCACCCTTACGGTTGGTTATATAGGTGTTAATAACTATACCGCCACTAAAACTCATTGTCCTTTATAAATTAACATATTTGTTCTTTTATTTAATTTAGAACTTGATGGATTTATTAACTGAAATGTGTTCTGCGTGTATAATAATTAACAAGGAAAACTTGTTAACTAAACTAACCAAATTACTCTGCTGCATTTGTTTCAATATATCTCAATTCATACTATTCATTCTCAGGTAGCAGTGATTGCACCAAACATCCCAGCCATGTATGAAGCCCATTTCGGCATTCCAATGAGCGGAGCAGTCATAAACGCGATTAACATTCGTCTAAATGCTCAAACTATTGGCTTCCTTCTAGAACACTCATCATCAACAGTCATAATAGTTGACCAAGAGTATTTCAAACTTGCAGAACAAGCTTTACAAATTCTAAAAGATAAAACACAAGCCAATTTCAAATATCCACATTTAATTGTTGTCAAAGATGAAACCATTGAATGTGATCCAAACAACCTCCTATACGCTCTAACAAAAGGCGCGGTTGAGTATGAGAAGTTTCTAGAGTTCGGTGACCCTGAGTTTGCTTGGAAGCCGCCACAAGACGAGTGGCAAAGTATTGCTTTAGGTTACACTTCGGGTACAACGTCTAGCCCTAAAGGGGTGGTGTTGCATCATCGCGGTGCTTATCTGGCGGCTACTAGTAATGTTGTGATATGGAGTTTGCCGGATGAAGTTGTATACTTGTGGACTTTGCCTATGTTCCATTGCAACGGTTGGTGTTTTACTTGGACGCTTGCCGCCATATGTGGGACCAACATTTGCCTTCGACAGGTAGATCTTCACTTTACATAGGTGTTTTATCTCAAACGGGTCAAATAAAAATTTAGAGTAAAATGCCAAAATCGTCCATGAGGTTTGACTGTTCCATCCAAAATGACTTTTTTTGTGCATTTCAGTCCTTCACCTTTGTCTTTTTTTGCCATTTTCATCTTTGAGGTTGAGGTTGATAATTTATTACGACTTTCGTCCCTCGAAAAATGGCCCTCAAGGATGAAAATGGCACCTCAGGGACGAAAGTAGCAAAAGTAGCTAAACCTTAGGGACGAAAATGGCATTTTACTAAAAAAAATTAGATGAAAGGGGAACAAGTCAAACATGAAGAAAATTTATACAAACTGCTAGGTGATCTTATCATAGATTTAGATTATTATTATTATTATTATTATTATTATTATTATTATTATTATTATTAGTATTAGTATTATCATCATTATTCTTATAGTAATTTTTAGGGTTATTGGATTTTAATAATCCTAAGTTTCTCCCGTTGGCCGATAATAATCTCAACTTTAAAAATTCTCTCCAATAATCCCAACTTGTAAAAGTTTGGCTGCCATTGATCCTTTTCAGACATATAAGAAGTTGATCTCCTCAGTAGATTCAATTACACCTAGAGACTCCTTAATTGATTTAAGTGCACCTATGTTAGAAAGGGATCAACGGCGGCCAAACTTTTACAAGTTGGGATTATTGGAGGGAATTTTTAAAGTTGGGATTATTATCGGCCAACAGGTGAAACTTAGGATTATTAAAATCCAATATCCCTAATTTCTACAAGAAAAGCGACAAAAAGTGTAAACGGGTCAAGCTAACCCGAACTAAAAAGTAAAAATGACCCGTTCAAACCTGAAGTCATTTTTACCCGTTGTTATCAGAACCACAACCCTTAAAAATGTTGTTATCTAATTCAGTTTCTAAGACAAGCAGAATTGGTATTGATGGCTAGTTGTTTTGTGTAGGTAACAGCTAAAGGTGTTTACTCTGCTATAACCAATGTAGGTGTCACACATTTTTGTGCCGCCCCGGTAGTCCTCAACTCGATAGTAAACGCCCCACGAAACGATACAATCCTCCCACTCCCCCGCCTTGTCCATGTCATGACCGCAGGAGCTGCCCCGCCACCAGCAGTCCTCTTTAAAATGTCCCAAATTGGGTTCCGTGTGGCCCACACATACGGTCTCTCAGAAACTTTCGGGCCATCAACTATATGTGCATGGAAGCCCGAATGGGACAACCTCCCTCCCGAAACCCAAGCCAAACTAAACGCCCGCCAGGGCGTACCCTACACCACACTCGAGCACTTGGATGTTGTAGACACCCAAACCATGAAACCGGTCCCACCCAATGGAACCACCGTGGGTGAGATCGTGTTTCGTGGGAATGTTGTTATGAAAGGTTACTTAAAGAACCCAAAAGCCAACTCTGAGGCTTTTGCACATGGGTGGTTCCACTCGGGTGACTTAGCCGTGAAACACCCAGATGGTTACATTGAAATAAAAGACCGGTCAAAGGATATCATAATATCGGGTGGTGAAAATATAAGTAGTGTTGAAGTCGAGAATACTTTATATCAACACCCATTAATAGTCGAAGCATCGGTGGTGGCTCGACCAGATGAGAGATGGGGTGAATCCCCGTGTGCTTTTGTGACGTTAAAAACCGAGGTAGACAAATCGGATGAAGGTAAAGTCATGGACGATATAATGAAGTTTTGTCGTGAGAACATGCCGGGGTATTGGGTCCCGAAATCGATTGTGTTTGGTTTGTTACCGAAAACAGCTACGGGAAAGGTTCAAAAACACTTGCTAAGGGCTAAAGCAAAGGAAATGGGACATGTTAAAACGAGTAAGTTGTAAAAATTTATGTTTAATGTTGTTAAATTCATATACAATTTGTGTAAAAAATGTTATGTAAATTGGTGCATTCATTTGTTTTATGGATTTGTATTATATTTTTAATTTGTTTTAATGTAAATTTGTATGCAAGCTATGTCAAAACTTATGATTTTAGAAATAAAAAAATATACGGTCGGCACCCCTCACAGTTGTTGTGTAACACCCCGCCCGATCAAGGCCTGACGTGTCATTATAACGGTAATAAAAAATCAACACTACATTCCTTTAGTGATAAAACATTACATTTTAGGGTTTAAAAAATCGGGTTATTACAATTATTACCCCCTTAAAAATAATTTCGTCCTCGAAATTTCACTCAAAAGAAATTAATTATTGTAATAAACTATGTTTTATTCCATAATCCAAGGAGTTCAAAATAAGAAACGACAAAGTCTTTAAAATCAAATGACAAGAATTTAAAGTAGGGAAGCTCTTTCTTAAGGTTCTCGACTAGGGATGGCAATGTGTCGGGTTTGGGACGGGTTTAGGTAATCCCAAACCCAAACCCGATTAGATAAGCTTGTCCCAAACCCGTCCCAAAACCCGTCGGGTTTCTAGCGGGTAAATACCCATCGGGTATCGGGTATACCCGCGGGTTTCGGGTAAACCCGTTAATTTAAAAAGATTACTTGTTGGGTATACTCATCTCAAAACCCATTGGGTATCTATCGGGTAACTACTAACCGGTTACATTTTGTATTGTTATTATAAAAATATACATCAAATAACTACAATGTATACGGAATAGAATACCTATATGTGTAAAAAATGGATGTATCATATATATACATATTAATAATATAAAAGAAATTATATCGGGTATACAATCGGGTAAACGGGTACACTTTATCGGGTAATTGGGTCGGGTAAACGGGTATATCACTAAATCGCAAACCCGTCCCAAACCCGCGAAAAAAATAAAAACTATTCCCAAACCCGTCCCAAACCCGATTAACCGACCCCAAACCCGTCCCAAATGTGTCGGGTTTCGGGTTTACCCATCGGGTTCGGGTTTGATTGCCATCCCTATTCTCGACCAATCGCATCATATTCGTGCTGTTGTTTTGCAAGCTCAGTTGCTTTATTGTCAGCGGTTAAAGCGAACACTCTTCCGCCGGTAGTGCGTGGCACAATGTTTACCCCAGTAGTAGGTGTAGCAGAACTTTTTTGGTATATTTCGGTGGTTGAGAGCAGTTCTAAATCGAATGTCCAGTTTGTTTACAAATGTAACACCCTCTTGTGATTTTGAGGCATACACGAGAATGGGGTTGTCCACAAGTGTTACACAGTTGGCGTGGTTGTTGTTGGTTTTGCGGAGGAGTAGTTTTACTACTTTAAGAACCCCCATGCTGGTTCCTTTGTTTATATTGGAGTTTGACTTTTGGTGTCCAGAGGTTGGGTTGAGAAATGGATTGTCTAGTGATTAGGGTGGGATTATTCATGAGGTTCCCACCGTATTGCAGTTTCATTAACTTATTTGCAATTTCAAGGTCTTGTACTGCATTTTCCACTTCAGTGACATCTTTAAATTATTGATTCACAATCAACCATTTAACCCTTTCACATAGATCCCAATTCAATTTTTAGACCTGTGAAGTTGGGTCCAAGCCTAGGAAGCCTTGTGAACTGTTCCATGAATTCAGACATTGGTTCATTTTCCCTCTGTTTGATGGAGGCAAATTCTCGAATGTATTCCTCCCTGAATGCAACCGGAAAATACTGCTGGTAGAACAATGTCTTGAAACCCTCCCATGTGAGTGTAGCAGCAAATGCATCACCGCCTCTTGAGTGTTTAACAGTTTGCCACCACGTTTAGGAGTTGTCCTCCAGCTTATAAGCAACCAATCTTGCCTTGAACTCATCACTCACTCCAAAGGCTTCAAAAATTTTCTCAGTGTTCCAATCTTGTGCTTCTATCGATGTAGCACTAGAGCTAAAGGATCAGGGGTGTTGCTTCTGAAATCTTGAGAGCCATTTGTTAATAGCAACAGTGGGCGGGGAAAAAAGTATCTTTCACTTTCTTGGCTTTGGGTGGTGAACGGGGAGGAGTTGGTGAACAAGGGGGAGTTGGCGAATGAGGGGGAGTTGGCAAACAAGGAGGAGTTGAAGGTGCCTTGTCGTTTATTTCCTCACACATTTCTTGCATAACAGATTTCATGAGGTTAGGGAGTAGCTTGGTATACATGTTTTGAGTGACACTTTGCATCAAATTAGGGAGCAGTCCTTTGACAACACGTTGGACCACGGTGTTAAGATTGCGACACCTAGACGATGAGCTCGAATTGTGTAGGCTAGTTCTTCTAATCGGAGGCATCTACAACAATAGGGTACAATGGTGATGACAAGTATAAGAGGAAAAACCTTCTAGCCTGGTGTATACCCATTACCTCACAGGTTTTGTTTTAAAAATATTTTCGGCATGAAAGAGCCTGAGCTCTAATACCATAATTGTAACACTCCGCCCGATATAGGGCTGACGTGTCATTATAACGGTAATCAGAAATCAATACTACATTCCTTTAGTGATAAAACATTACATTTTAGGGTTTAAAATAAATCGGGTTATTACATGCTGGGCTGCTGGAGTACCTTTTAAAAAGGCTAGACTTTTCGAATTAAAATTTCAAGACTGTACTTTTAATCTGAATAATGAATTTGGAATGGCTTTGTAATAACTTATTTTTTTTTTCAAATTTTATAATCAATTTTGGGCATAATTCTGTTTTTTTTTTCTTTCATAACTTTTAAAATGGTGATGTTTTACAAGATTTCTAATGTATCATTGCAACGTGCTTATTTTTTTTTTATCTAAATTCTGATATAAATTAAAAACCGAGTTTTCGTGGTTATGTACAGGTCCTTGAGGCATGAGCATAATGTTTCCTTTTTCTTCCGAGTTAATTACTGTTTTCGTCCCTGAGGTTTGTCAAAAATAACGGTTTCAGTCCATTAGTTTAAAAATTGCAATTTCAATCCATTAGTTTCATTTTCGTAACCATTTCAGTCCACTAACTTAACTCCATCCATTTATTTTGTTAACTTTGAGTTAACTAACTAATTCAGGGACGGTTTGCGTCAGTTTTAGAAACACAGGGACTTAAGTGTAAACTCTAAAACATTAAAACAAAAAAATAGTAAAGGGGAATTGGCCTGTAATAATCCCACATAGACCTTATTGGCCATTAATAATCCCACCTCAGAATATTCCCCCCACCAGTCCCACCTTTCACCTATTTTTCCTACAGTGGTCCCCCGTTAAAAAAACTTAACGGAGTTAAGTTTTTTTCCAAATTACAAACAGATTTTTTAGGGCTTTTGATCAGAACGATGATACGAGTCCATTGATGTAAAACTTACTTCGAAATGGTGCTCCAAGTGAGTTAATTTTGGTTAATTGGAAATTTAAACACCCGAATTGAAGCGTCGTTTTCATCGTTTGGAGCACCGTTTTGAAACAAGTTTTACATCAATGGACTCGTATCGTCATTCTAATAAAAAGCCTTAAAAAATATGTTTGTCATTTGGAAAAAAGCTTAACTCCGTTAAGTTTTTTTTAACGGGGGACCATTGTAGGAAAAATAGGTGAAAGGTGGGACTGGTGGGGGGAATATTCTGAGGTGGGATTATTAATGGCCAATAAGGTCTAGGTGGGATTATTACAGCCAATTTCCCAATAGTAAATTCCAAAAAATCAAAAAAATTCCAAAAAAACCAAACAAATTCCCAAATATTCTAAAAAATAATAAAAATTCTAAAAAATCATAAAAATTCTAAAAAATCCAAAAAATCCGTTTCGGCGCGAACTGTTTCGAACCCGAACCGTTTCGAGCTTAACCGTTTCGACGCGAACCGTTTCGACTCGTACCGTTTCGACCCGAACCGTTTCGAGCTGAACTGTCCGTACCGTTTCGACCGGAACCGTTTCGAGCTGAACCGTTTCGACGCGAACCGTTTCGACCCGTACCGTTTCGAGCCGAACCGTTTCGACCCGTACCGTTTCGAAGCCGAACCGTTTCGAGCTGAACCGTTTCGAACCGAACCGTTTCGACCCGTACCGTTTCGAAGTCGAACCGTTTCAAGCCGTACCGTTTTGAACCGAACCGTGCCGTTTTGAACCGAACCGTTTCGAGCTGAACCGTTTCGAACCGAACCGTGTCGCATCGAACCGAACCGTTTCAAGCTGTACCGTTTCGACGCAAACCGTGCTGTATCGAACCGTGCCGTATCGAACCGAAACGGTTCGGCTTCGAAACGGTACGACTTCGAAACGGTTCGGGTCGAAACGGTACGGTTCGATACGGTTCAGCTCGAAACGGTTCGATTCGATACGACACGGTTTGGTTTGAAACGGTTCAGCTCGAAACGGTTCGGTTCGAAACGGCACAGTTCGGTTCGAAACGGCACGGTTCGGTTCGAAACGGTACGGCTTGAAACGGTTCGGCTTCGAAACGGTACGGGTCGAAACGGTTCGGTTCTAAACGGTTCAGCTCGAAACGGTTCGGCTTCGAAATGGTACGGGTCGAAACGATTCGCGTCGAAACGGTTCGATTCGAAACGGTACGGACGGTTCAGCTCGAAACGGTTCGGGTTCGAAACAGTTTGCGCCGAAACGGATTTTTTGGATTTTTTAGAATTTTTTAGAATTTTTATGATTTTTTAGAATTTTTTGGAATTTGTTTGGTTTTTTGGATTTTTTTTTATTTTTTGGAATTTACTTTTTTTTTTGTTTTAATGTTTTAGAGTTTACACTTAAGTCCATGTGTTTCTAAAACTGACGCAAACCGTCCCTGAATTAGTTAGTTAACTCAAAGTTAACAAAATAAATGGATGGAGTTAAGTTAGTGGACTGAAATGGTTACGAAAATGAAACTAATGGACTGAAATCGCAATTTTTAAACTAATGGACTGAAACCGTTATTTTTGAGAAACCTCGGGGACGAAAACAGTAATTAACTCTTTTCTTCCTCTTACAACCTTTAAAATATGACGTGATATTCAACGCTTATTTTCACAACATATGTTCTCTTGAATTCCGAGCTCACCTTTGCGTCGTATTTATTTTTATCTTCCATACAAATTTTATTAAATGTTGACCCCCTCGTGAAGCGCGAGTAATCACCCGGTACAAATGATGATGAAATTACAACATCAACTAGGAAAGTACGGATGATCTCAAGAGGCAGTCTTGAGAAGATCTTAAGTCGAAGGACTAAACTAGTAAAATAATAACTAAAGTTATTTAATTATTATTTGAATTATCTATTAGTATTAGGTTTATTATTATTTGTTTAGATAAGTATTGTTTAGTATTTGAGTTAGAGAAGAAATATAATTCGTATTAGTCTAGGATGTTTAGTTTTTAAATATCGAGTACTTGTAATCAAGTTTATTAATTCACAAAAAGCTAATAAAAGAAATTTGTGAATCCCGTTTGTATTCGTCTCTCGAATCCTATACCCTGATTTAACAAATGATATACCTATACAAGTGACACGATGTACAACCCAACCTGCACAACAAAGACAAAAAGCCCAACTATACACAACCCCACGATGCCCTATCTCGGAAGCACAGAAACGCCATTGAGGTGCCGTCTCCCGTCCCGGGGACTGCTAGGGGACGGAAACGGCACAGGGACTGCCGGGAAACGTCCCCGACATGTTGGGTCCCGGGGACTGCTTGGGTACAGCGATCCGAATTGAATTAGTACCATGTTCCGATTCAACTGGTACGACGTTCTAAATCGTTTTGGTACAACGATCCATGGCTAATTTTAGGCAGGAAGTCAGTTTAAACAATGTGTCCAGGAAGAAGGGGGAAGAAAGAGCGGCTGCGTATTGGTGTGTTTTAGGTTTTTTTTTTTTTGTTTAAATAAATTTAGTTATTTCAACATTTAACCCCTCTATTTTTATTAGTGTATATTTAAACATTAAAACTTGTAGTTTTCTACATAAAAAGTGTAAAAGTAGTTTATGTATTTAAACATTTAACCCCATCCATCTTCACTAGTTTACATTTAGTCCTTAAACTTATAAACTTATCTATACATCTACATAAAAAGTATAAATTAACATTATATATACATAAATATAACTATTTTGGGGTTTTGTGTTACATTATCTTTAATATATATTTATTTTTTTTATATGTTTTTATTCCCGTAACCGTCCCATCCCTGCTTCTTGAATTTTTTAGTTTTGCCGTTTTCCGTTCCCGTACTCGTCCCCGTACCCCGTTCTCATACCCGTCCCAATGCATCATAGTGTCCTATATCCCAAAACAAGAATAGGCCTGGATTTGATAATGTAAAATGGATGGTTAAGTGTACAACCCCACAATGCACCACATTCTAGGATTTCCAATAGTACAACTCAATGATGCAGAAAATGGGATCCTTCGTGGTCCATGCCTAAAGTTGATATAGAGTTGCTTAAAAGGATAAGCTATAGAAAATGACCCGACTTATAAAAATGAGCATAACTTTCGCTTTGTTTGCAGTAATGAGAGACGTAAATGAGTCAATGGTAGGGCCGACCTAAAGCAGATTGTAAAATTGGGCCTTTTCATATATTAATATGGTTAGGATTCTAATACGTTGGAATACAATGACACGTTTTTTTGTGTACGATTTCTAAAAGACATACAACTCAGATATTAAAATTGAAGTGAGTTTTAGTGAAAAAAAAACCGATGCAAGTATACTAGTTATTTGCTCTGAGAGTCCACATTTGAAAATCATATACGAAACTCTAAATCAGTTATTCATATCCAATTTGTGATAACGCAAAAAGAAAAAGAAAACACAAAGCTAAATAGCACTTCCTTTGGAAATTTTGAGCGATTGAGAGATAATGAACTTTTAGCTTATTTTTTACACAATTTATTTTTTACATAATTGAGCGACACTCTTCAATGGGTTGAAGTTTGTGAAAAACCACCATATTTTGTCAAGGGTTTTTTTTTTCACAATTTTTACAACTTTCATTTATTTTGTTTTTATCGTAAACACACGAATCTTTGAATTTAGTTATTTATACTTTATTTTACATTTCAATAATGGGCTGTCAATTTTAACCTCAACACGAGTAACACCACATAAATACATAACTACAATAGCTTTGCCAATTGAATCTAACCCTCACTCCGCATTTTTAGTATTATCTATATTTGTGTTTTTGTCATGCATCAATAAGTTCAAAAAAAAAAAAAAAAAAAAAAAAAAAACTAAGAAAGTGTACAACCCTGAATGCACTACATTAGTGGATATCCAACCCAAATTCCCCAAGAACTCATGCACAAAATAGAGAAAAATGCTCGAATAGTTCATGTGGTTTGTCTATTTTTCACCTTTAGTTTCTAACTTTCTAAAATTATACCTATAGTCCCCAAGTTTTGAATTTCGTTCCCGGATAGTCCATGGCGTGGATGTGGGTTAGTTTTTGTTGTTAGGTGCGTGTGAAATGACAAAAATACCCTTACTGTCAAATTAATAACAAAAAAGTTAAAAGAAATATAATTAACATTTTACAATTTATGTGTGACCCACCACCCACCCTACCCACTTCATCTTCCTCACTCCACTCCACACCACCATCACCATCTCCACCTTCAACCACCACCACCATCTACCCCCTCCCCCCCTTCACCGTAACCACCACTGCCCACAACCATCCCACCACAACCGCCATCGTCGCCATCATCACCGCCGGGAAATAGGACATATTTTTCAACAATTAAGGAATTAAAGTGACATGATAGAGAATAACTTAGCCGTTTTATCAGTCACAAAAAATGCTTGTAACACTGTCAATATATACTTAATATTTTTGTAGTTATATAATTAATTTGTTAGTTCATCGTTGTTCTCATCTTCACCTTCTGTTGCTGACTCACATTTTTCATACCATTCATCTTGTTACAGGTTGAAGAGAATCATAGATTGAGGTGAAAGTTAGGGACTTAAGGTGAAAAATGAGCAAACCATAGGGACTATCCGAGCATTTTTCTCAAACATAAATATGTCGATCAAGACCATTTACAACACTCTGTTTCGGAAAAAAAATATGTGAAAATGAGTTTTCACAAAATGGGAAATATGATTATCAAGGGCGGACTTAAGACAAAGGTAGGGTGGGCGGGCGCACCCCCGGGAAAAAAAAATTTAGTGTTAAGTTCCGTCGAAAATCCCGTCCGCACCCCTTGGAATTTTCCGTCCGCACCCCTTAGAATTTTTCGTCTGCACCCCTTAGGTAAAAAGTGTTATCAATTTATATTTTATTTTTTTTAGTAAACTCTTATTTTTTTTTAAATACTACCTAAATTATATGACTTTTAATACCTAAATAACTAAACCCAAATACCCAATACCTTTAACTAGCCCACTACTAAGTCTTAGCCCAATAAACAAACCCAACAAATCAACAATATTTCAAACTAAAATAAATAAACAAGCCCAAAACCCTTACATGTTCTCTCCCGCTCTCTCTATACCACCGTAATCAGTCACCATACCACCGACGATCGAACACAGGTAAATTTCTTTGTTATTTTTGATGAATTTTGGTTGATATTAGCCGCATACTAACCATGACAGTAGACACGTGCTTCGTTTTGTTTTTCATTATGTTATATGGTGGATTATATTTTGTTAGTGATGATATTTTGCTTTTTTTTTATAGCCGCATACACCATACAGTACATCTGGTGGGTTATATTTGTTAGAGAAGAATGTTTGGCTTTTTCTTTTTATGGTGTATATGTTGTTTAGATGATTTTTAGGGTTATTTACATTATGATTTCTAGGGCTTGAATAGTTGATATATTATGTAATATGTTATGGAGTCATGTTTTGGATAGATTTCAAAAAATGAAAACCCGTAGGGTGACGTTTTAATTATGTTTGTAAAATGGTTTGACATATTTTTGATGATTATATAAATTTAGTTCGATGTTCTTTTGTTTTACATGACCCGACCCGACCCGATACGAACCGATTTTTTACTACCTTGGGGCCTAAAATTTTTAAAAATGGTCCGCACCCCCATGGAAAAATTCCTGAGTCCGCCACTGATGATTATTGTTCTAACTTTGGACATAAATATATGTAACTATTGTTATTTCGATCATTAGTGTTTAGGTTTGTATTCAACTATATGAGTTTGGTAACAAATCAAACTGCGTCCAAAACAGAGCTAAAATTTGAGATATCAATGCTCAAAGTTATATGTTAAAATTTTGAAAAGCAAAATTAGGAGAAAAGGTGTGGGAACTTATCCCGTATGCGAGGAGAATGAACGTATTGTGATGCTTTGATGGATGCACTTTGGCGCATGGCACCTTTGTGTTTTTGAAGGTTGGCTCAAACAATACCCAACAAGAAAAAACTTACTTTTTAAGAGTACGTTTATGTAATTCTGAATGAAAAAAATAATCAGACACAAAACTCCTTTATATAAATAAATCAATCGCACACATATTATTTAATTGGAAAGCTTCAATACATAACTACAAAGACGACTAGGGACCACATGATGTGTATATACCCAGCTTCAAACACGGCAAACCAAAACATACATGATCCTAACTCCTTTTTGAAGAAACTAAACCAAACTAGCGTTTATACCACAAATTTAATTAACCAAATTCAACAAAAGTAGACCAAAACATAAAAATCTAGACGCCAAGGGTTACCTTGTGTTTAGAGTGCCAATTTTTGTGCACGTCATGAACAAGACGCAAATACCATATTTAAGTCACCGACCATCATTTGTCAATCTCATCAATCTTCTCTTCATCTTCTTCGTCATCATCATCTTCAGGACTAAATAAGAAAAGATTTCATGAATTTTGTTATTTATACACATAATGAAACAAGAATCATATTTTGTGTGTGTATATATATATATGTTATTTTATATATGGACTCATAAGTCTTTCTAAAACATTATTATGGTAGCAGAAATAAGTTCATATGAATATGAAATAAAAAAATCAACTGAAACAAAATAACATTATTAAAAAACCAAAAACACTTTAGTCATTCGTTTTTTGAAGTCTGAAACTACAGGCACTACTCTTTTGATAAACAAAAGAAATAAGCTCACGTTTGGCCAGCTGAACCATCTTAAGGAAAGTGAGAGTTAAAATGAAAATTTCTCCTGGTTCATTTTACAATTAAATTAATTTCCTCAGTATTATTAAAAATAAAAGTAAGCATAATAGTTCGAGGGGTAAAAAAATAGTCTTACAATAGATCAATTTGGATAGTGGGAATGTGAGAAATTTTTTGCCAGTCTACACCGATCTCCTTGTCATACCTTTTCCTTAGAAGCTTACATCCAGTTATTTGAAGTGTCTTCATAAAATTGAAACTTTGAATTTCATCTGGTAGGGAAACTAACTTCTTACAGCGATATAATGATAAAACCTCGAGTTTTGGAAGGTTACCTGGCAAGGCATTCAAACTTGGACACCAGGAGATGTATAATTTTTGTAAAGAAAGAAACATAGTGGTGGTGTCTCCTAACATACTTGTGTCGTCATCATGGAAACACTTCAGTGAATCCATAAAGCTCAGTTCAATGACTCTAAGATTGGGTAATCTCCCAAGTGCTGGAATATGCTCACATTTCTTACACCCATCAAACTTGATTCCAACCAAATTCTTTAAATTAACCATCCAACTCGGAGAAATAATCTTTCCCATGTAATCGTATATACTCAATTCCTTGAGACTAGAAGTCGGTTCTAGTCCCTTGAGAACCTCTTCATCATGTGTGAACATTTGCTGTCTACGTCTTTCAAAAGCGTTTTCTGACCAATGTAACCCCAAACCTGACAAATTTGTTTTGCATTTGAGATTGGCACTCTTGGCTTCACTTAAACTTCCAACAAACACTAGTCCAGCTATCTTTAAATTCCCCTCAAGAAGATTTAGACTCCCCAATTCTCCTATTTTGGTCACACTCTCTTCCTTACTCTTGTTAAGAGGAAAAAATGGAAGTGTTCGGAGACTAGATAGTTCTTTGATTCCACGTGGCAAATGACTGAGAGAATAACACTTAGTGATGTCCAAACGTTGAAGATTCCTCATGTATCTGAGGCCTTTAGGCAACTTCTCCAATCTCATACAATCTTCCAGAAGCAGCATTTGCAAGTTTTGGAGATAAATAATGGACTCAGATAAAACTTTTATTCTTGAGTCCGACAAATTCAAGTATCTTAAATGTTTGAGTTTGCAGACTGATTCTGGCAATGCATTCAGGTCGACATCGCGCAAGTATAATACCCTTAGATGCACGTGGCTGAAAATCTGGCTAATGTTACATTTATACTTGTCTCCGTCTCCGAACATGAAAACCGACCTTAATGATGTTAACTTGCCTAACTCTTGTGGTGAAAAGTGATAATCTGGACATGATGAGCTCAAATGAAGGACCCCATTTGGGATTATAACCTCCTTGCCGGGCTCTATGACTAAACAATCATCTCCCATCACAAGTCGTGCCATGTCATGTATGAGATCATGCATTACATATTCATGATCTTGGGAGTTAGCCTTAACAATGAAGAAGGACCTCCAAACCAAGCAATTAAAAATTTCCTCCCCGAGCATATACAAGTCCTTTCCTCCTTTGGGTGGAATAAAACCGTTTGCCACCCACAACGTAGTCAATTCATCCTTTGTCATAGCATAACCTTTAGGAAACAAACAACAATAAGTAAAGCATCTCTTTAGATGTGGAAGCAAGTTATCATAGCTTAATTTCAAAATAGCAGGCACCACATTAATTTCTTCCAACTCCCATAAATTGTTGTCTTTCACATATTGCCAATAGTTTGTACTACTTTTTGACCACATTAAGCTACCCAAGGTCTTCACTGCCAAAGGCAACCCTTTACATTTCTCAACAATTTCTCTTCCAATAGGCTCTAGCTCACTTATGTCACCCCCCTCTCTTCCTTGTGCAAAAGCAAGCTTCTTAAATAACAACCACGCATTCTCTTTCGATAAACATCCTAGTTTATGTTGTAACTCAGGAACCCTAGCCATCATTCGAGTAGTTGTTTGTGACCGCGTTGTCATCACTACAATACTTTCTTCAGCCCCACAACTTAATGTTTTACTTAACTCCTCCCACTTGGCCTTTTCATTTTCTTCAACCCAAACGTCATCTAGTACAATTAGAAACTTTTTTCCCCTTAATTTGCTTTGCAGGGACTCATGCAACGTCTCTAGTTGTGTAAGTGTACACCCACTTTTATCTATTGATTCAATAATTTTTTTCATTATCTCCTTAACTTGGAAGTTTTCAGATACGTAGACCCAACATTTTAAGTCGAAATATTGATCCACCGTTTCATGGTTATAGACCAACTGAGCCAGAGTAGTCTTTCCCAAACCTCCCATACCCCATATACCGTACACCCGAACCTCCCCATTCTCGTGTTTCCCTATATCCTTGTTACATATATCTCCTATTACCATATCCCTTTCTTCATTTCTTCCCATGATAACTGAAGTATCATGTATAACCGAGCTTGTTTCCCTATCTGGCGGCATCTGACCCACAACTTCAGTATCGTCAACATGACTTGTGGGAACTGAAGGGGTCAAATCTAACTCAATTCTCTTGGAGGTGATGTCATTTAGCTTCCTTCTTATGTCTTTGACCTTGTGAGCAATCCTAACACGGGTCATATATTTATTATGATTAGAGGAGAAGAAGGCTTTTACCCTGTATTGGACTCTTTGTTTGTGTAGACTTTGCAACAAAGCCTCAGTTGAGATCTCGTCTAGCACATTTTCAGCCTCCAAGGATGCAGATCTGAGACGCTTAAGCCATGCCTCTACAGCGTTACTCTTGACACGCTTCTCTTCTGCGTCTTGAAGAACAGCTTGGATCTGTTCGAAATCATCCTTGAGACTCAAAATATCGTTTTTGAGTCCCCGAAGCAGAGCAAACTCTTGGGTAGCTACAGAACCGAGTGTCCGCACCACCTCCTTCACAAGGACCGCAACAAGCGCATCTGCCATGATAACTGTTTCAAAATGAAAGAATCACAAATTTGTGTATGCCACTCAAAGATTGATAGTAATTCAAGAACTGAACGTTTGGAAACATGTGCTCTGCATTATTGCAAGGATTGGATATTAGACAAAAGATTTGACTAAAGAATTCTTTTTTTTTTTCTTTTTTAAAAGCATTTCTTTAGCTAAAAGATCTGACTAAAGAATTCTTTTTTAAAACCATTTCTTTTTTTTCTTTTCTAAATAAAGATCTGGTGGTTTAGACCAGTGGTGGTGTTGTTGCTGTTTATATCAGAGGTCACGGGATCGAGTCCCGAGCCCTACAATTTTTGGACCTACTTAGTCGAGTTCAAAGGGTCATGCATAGTAATGTTATGACCCCGAGATCTATGAACGTAGTTTTTAAAAGGCTTAGTTTTGCTATTCAAAAAGGGGTAGCGGCGCAGCTTGTTGCCCGTTTACCTACTATCTCCATGTAAATTTATAACTTGTAGTTAATTATTTTTAAGTCTGTCGATTTCGGAACAACAAATGAATAACAGTATTTTTCCTTCAAAATAACTTTTGATCAGGTATGAGTTCGGTATATCAACCGTTACTGAAAATTTCAAAAAATAGGTACCGGTACTGGTACCAAAAATACTTGGTTTGCTACCTGTACCGGTATGAACCGGTATTTGAAGGTAAATAACGGTAGCGAAACGCTTCGGTACCGAAAATCATGTCGGTTTGGGAAATTATATATTCTTATGTTCCCATTAAAGTCAAAGGGAACAATAACAAATATGAGCCATTAGATCATGCTAACATTAAATCTTAGCCCTTTAAAATCAGAAATTCAAGGGGCAGTTACTAAGATGGAAAATTGACTTTTTAAACCCAATTTGCTTTTGAACTGAAAATCAGGCCACGTTCTATTTACAAAAATTTCAAATTAAAAAAAAACTGTAAGTTGCAGTTACAGAGATTAAAAAAAAACTCCTCCGTTGCAGTTACAAAATCCAAGTATTAACAACATCAAGCAATCTAAACCATTGGATCAAGCTGAAATGAAATCTCAGCCTTTTAAAATAGGAAATTTCTTCTAGAATCAGCAGTTAGCTAGATTGGTTTCCAGTTTCGCTTTTGACCATCCGAAATTTTGGGCCGGTATCACAACCCACGTTCTAATATACAACAAAAGGTTTAACCTTTTTTTTACAACCCATGTTCTGATTTATAAAAAAAACATTAAAAATATAAAACTTCATTAAAAAGCTATAGATTGTGTTACGAGTCTACTGTCATGAAATGACACCTGCAAAAAGTAGATAACAAGCATGTATTACTACATAAATTTTTTAGCTTGATTCTAATGATTTACATTCTACCAAGAAACGTCTATCATATATAAAAATCTAATGGATTGTCCATAAAATTGTTGCAACAGGTTATGCTTTCTAAAAAAACGAAAAAACAAGTAACTCATAAATAAATACTACATTAAATTAAAAAAGATATATCTTAAAAAACATAAATAAGTGCAGACACAAGGAAATTTATATAAGTAATTATTTAATATAAATAGCATCCGTCATTAAAAGTTGGAACCAAATATTAAAAGAAAAAAAATGTATGTACCTTGAATTAGACAGTTTTTGGCCCACAACCTCGCTATTATGAATTCTTTCCTGCTTTGACAAATAAAAAAAGAACTTTAACTATTAACAGTTGTATTTTTTGTTGCATCTATTGTTATAAAAATGAAGTTTAGTTATTATAAAACAGGTATAAACTATAATGCCTATTTAAAAAAAAGGAATAAAACTTTAAAACACATATGTGATAAAATAGTAGTTGGGAAGTTGAGATGTGAGTATAATGAAATTACGGTTACCTTGAAACTAGAACTAAAACATGCGATAAAAATAGATGCGAAAAAGTTGGGACGAGTATCATCTAACGTGGTATGCGAAAAAGGTGGGATGTGGCGGTTGCAATGTAGCCTATTTAAATGCAGCATGGTATGGTATGCAAAAAACATTCAAAAGTTTCAGACACTTGAATACCTCTACGTATGGTTACTGAGACGGAGCAAATCGTGTTTGCAGAAGCCAATTTTGAAGCACAAGTATGTATTTAACCCTATATGTGTATTTATGCATTTATTCGAAAACTTTATGGCAATACTTTCAAATAACCTATATATACTTACCCTGTTTTTGTTTTCAGTTCGATTATAAAAGGGCGTAAATTGAAACAGAGGCATGATGCAATGAAAAATACTATTACAAGCTGGTAAATTTAACTTCAATAGTTCAATGGCTTACCTTTTCTGTCATTTCTTCCTTTTTATATTTATCTGTCATATATTTTTGAAAACTTGCAGCACGACATTGACAGAGCATGAAGTGTAGCCCTCATTTCAGCCCTTGCAAATCGGATCTGCACATTGAAATTAGTGATGACGCATGCTATTTATAAACGTTAATGTGACACTATGTGTTTCTACATCATTAGATAAACACACTATACTAATCATTTTTTATTTAGGTTCGCGAGCTTAAAAAACATAGCAAACCAAGACGATCTCCTTTGAAAATGGGGCGAGGTTATCAGAGTCTACAGTTTTGATGATGACCAGGAAAAGAATTCCTTACCTGACAACTGACACAGGAGATTCAGCTTCGTTTTCTTAAAAAAATGTAGGATTATTCGAGTTCAGTCCACAGCCAAAACCAATTTCCACCAGTTTGAATCTTGCTGGTTTTCATTCTATGTCAAGTCTGTTAGGTATATTGGAATAAATGTTATCCATTTTAGCTCATCTTATTCCCAGGCCCCTAAATCTTATTTTCACATCCTTTTTCATTCTATCTATATTAACACCCAAATATTATATGTCACATTATTAAACCTCATAAAACTCTTTAAGTTGCCCTGTTATAAAATATATAACCTTTATGTCTTGGATATAAAAAAGAATCAGTCAAAACCTTCCATTAGTTCAGCTGCCAATTGACCCCCTGAATTTGAGAAGCAACCTGAAGCCAAAGTATATCGCAATTTACATACTCAGCACATCAATTAAAAGTCAAAGTATCAACAAATGTACAAAAATTAGACATGTGAATTTTCAACTTTAGGTAGGTACAGTGGAAGCCAAACAAAACAAGTTCTCAACACACAAGCCCTATAACCCTCAAATAAACGAAATCGACAGATGCCATTGAAGAGCTCATCAACATACAAAATAAATTTAAATTAACTACAAATCATCTGTTAGCAATAAAATCAAATTACTAAAACTTTGACACGACATTGAGGTCATTGACAAAATAAAGTTCTCAAGACACAAACTTTACTCAGAATCGTTCATCAAACACACAAGCAACAAAAATAGGTACTACTTACAAAAAAAAAAAAATAACAAAAATAGAAACAAAATCATCAGATTTGTTCATCACATCCGATAAACTTGAAAAACTACATCATACGAAAGGAAGAAATCTAAACAAATAACAATAAAAATAAACGAAACCGAACCTCATATTCGATCATAAATCAAAGGGAACATCAAAACCCTAGGTTGTGTGAAATGGAAGAATTCTCTGGAAGAAATGAATTGGATACTGACCCGGGCAATACACTGACCGAATTTAATATGCAATACACTGACCGAATATAATTGATAAAATTACAAATACATTAAAATATTTTGATTGTGTACTTAGATTTAAAACGTGTTCAACTTGAGCTTACATTCCAACTATAAAAATTGTTAACAAATAATGATTTTGTTTAGAATGGGAAAAAATATTTATAATAATATTATAATATGAAAAAACCCGTCCACCGGACGGGTATAGAACTAGTTCTTATTGGTACCGGTTCGGAACCGGTAGCATTTGCTCATCCTTACTTTTGAGCCCCGCCTAACTAACCTGAAGGTCTCAGATATTAGTTTGTATGGTTAGATAGGTTTTCGTTATATCAGTTTTGGTTGATCACTTTTTGGAGGAGGTTAGTTAACCGATGCTATTGATTTGTACATGAGCATAAAATACTTGAGGCTGACCCATAATTATTGCATAGCTTGATTTGTTCGACGTCCCGTTTTGTTATGGCGTTCGGTTATTGTGTGCTTAACCAAAACCAAAACCAAACCCGCACTTAATCTGAGCCCTCAAAACCGAATCATCGGTTATTTTGAGTCAGTTTTATGGGTAAACGAAATTGATTATTTAAATATAATAAGACTTGATCATGTGTTTTATTTCAATCGAATAATATTTGATCATTGTGGTAGAATGTACAGGTAAACGAAATAGTTTTTTTGGTGCGTCACATCTCTAAAAAAACATTCAAAGAAAATGATCATTATATTCGTTTGGTGCTTTAACTATTTCTTGTGACTATTTTGCTTGTGACGATCATGTGACTTATTTAAAATACTTATTCGAAGGAAGCCATTCAAAGACATTGTTTCCAAGTTTTATGAGTTGCACCTTCGTTATTCATAAAATTACTTGTTCAACTAGTTATCTACATATACTTAATCATATCATTCAGAAAAGTTAAAAAAGATGTATGCATTTTCAATGGATTAGGTATAGTTTTTAATCTCTAGGTTTTAAGTTTCAACTTAGAAGCTGTTTATTTAGCTCTTAACGAGGCTCTTATTGATTTAGACCTCTTACTAATTCAACAGTTAATGGTTCAGAATGTTTGTTTCGCAAGCAGAATTCTGAATGATTCACGCATTTGCCTCTGAATGGTTAAGCATTATACTAAGTTTGAATGGTTAAGACCTCTAATCTGAGCTAGTCAGACATTTACCTCTGCCCTCTGAACAGTTTTGCATTATACTGGCCCTTAATGGTTCAGATCTCTTACTAGTTCAGCACTTAGTGGTTCTGACATCTTACTATTCAGACCTCTTACTACCTCTTACTGGTTCAACACTTGCCCATTATCAGCCCCATAGTTATATAATCTAACTAGTTTAAGAGTCTTGTTTTTAGTTTAAATAAGTTGGTTTAGAAAACTAATACTCTGTATTAGTTATACAAGTTATAACTATTCATTGATATATGATTTATAAACCATTAAAAATACATATGAAAAATTCGTATATTTATATTTTTATTTAACTTAATATGATGATTTTTTTTATTGTATCATTATGTGAAGTACTGAATATTAAAAGATAGTGTAACAAGCTTAAAAAAGCAAGTTAAACTGGACCTAGACATATATAATTTAATTAAGCAAATTAGGTGTATATACTTTTTAATAATAAAACTGACTGAAGCATTATTATATAATCTTTTGTATTATTTGCTCTATATTAGACATTATCAGTCAAATTACCACATGGTGTGGGCGTGGAGGCCAGTTCACGTCCACCAAACCATCTCGTGTTTGGCGTTGTGTGTAGGGCGGTGGATTCTTCACCGACATTGGGGGCAATTTGGTTAGTGATGTGGCGCGAATTGATTGGTGGTTTGTGATTGCTTAGTTTTTTTTTAAACACTAGGTAGGGCCCTTTTCACGCCCAACTCCACCCCGTGCCTTTTTTACCACGCCCCCAGTGGCGCAGCTTAGTGGGAACCGGGGGGGCACCTGCCTCCCAATGTTTCGTTTAGAAGTGTAAAATTTTCGATTTTTCGTCTGAAAATTTTAAATTATATAGGATCCCCACAATTATTTTGCCTAAATATTTATACAATATATAAGTTGGGTCCCTGATTATTTAAGTGTCATCTTTACGATGCTCCACACCCTATACTCTAATGCATTATTTACAATCATATAATTGATCAATTGAATTGGCAAAAGAAAAAAGACGGTATCTTTGGAAAAAAAAATAGTGAAATCTCCTTTTTAGATCCCATTGTCGGATCCACACCCAACCATCACCCCAATCATTCATCATATACTTTCTCTCACATTCACTTTCCTCTTTCACCATCTACCCAGCATCCTATTGTCGGCAGGATTTGTGATGTTTCTCGACATGTTGTGTATGTATACACCCACTTTTATCTATTGATTCGATAATTTTTTTCATTATCTCTTTAACTTGGAAGTTTTGAGAGCCGCAGACCCAACATCTTAAGTCGGAATATTTACTCACTTCTACATG